>NC_091362.1:3736983-3776983 GCF_038502225.1 Cherax quadricarinatus
CGTTTAGCCGGGTTCTCAGCCCCGGTGATGGAGAGCGCAGATAAGGAATTCTTGAGAAACAATTAAAACTCCAAGTCGGTGGCTCGGCGCTGTGTCGCTTCCAAACTTCTGCGACAAAATCCTCATTAACTTGAAGAAGTAGACGAATCTTATTCCAAACTCTTTCTATCTCTTTATCACTCTTTTCCGCCCCCTTCCCCCCCGTCACGGTCTCTAATTTCTTGCTGGCTTTTTATCTCGTCCTTTTTCACTGTCTTTGCATCTTTCTCTTCTCTACATCTTTCTCTTCAGTTGGCGACCTGACTTACTAATCTTGTGAGACTGTTACGTTTATGGTAGTTTGATTCTTTGGGTCATTAAAGCCGCATTTTAGTCCGGGAAATGCTTCTCGTAGTACTTTAGTAGTTGTAATAGTAGCAGGAGTAACAGTAGGCAGTCACTTAAGTTATATTTTTGACAATATGTTTTACAGTATAAACAGATTAATGTACTACACATACTGTATTAAGTGTTACTTGTTAAACAGATTAACATAAATAACTACTGAACCATGCATTCTTCAGGTGCTCATAGGTAGATATTCCGACTTCTTGTGGGCTCATGGTCCTGCATCCAGCTTATTTTAGGCTTAGTAATTTTAAAATCTCGGTTTTGTAGACAACATTTTCCAGCATTCATCATTTTCGAATTATTTTCGGATTGTTCATGCAATCAGTTTCAACGCAGAGTTGGTAAACATGGATGTTCAGATTATAGCTTTTATCAATGGATAAAAAAACAATTTTTTCAAAGTATTTGAAAAGGCAACATTATTAATGTTAGTTTACCTATAATAAAATACCTTATTAATATTCCAGAGATGTTAACCATGATCAGGAATGCAGTATGCTTTATTTGTCAAAATTAATTTAATCCCTTTAAAATTTCTCCCCAAATTATTTTGCATTAAAGTGTTTGGATAAATTTCCAAAATATCTAACAAATAACTTTGTACATATTTTCCTAAATAGTTATGTTGCTCGACGAACAATACTGATAATACAGAGTGTACACTAAATATATTTACGATTTTTAATATAATTTTTGCATCAAAATAGTAACGGATATTAAAGGGCAGTTTTCTGTTTACGACGGCTAAAGTTAACAGCTTCACGGCTGTCTAATCTAAGCAAATTCAACCTGTGTACATGTAGTGGCACGAATCGTCGACATTTTAGTTCATTCCACATATTGGCTAACATTCCCAGTGTGCAGTACAGACAGAACGATGACTTACAAACATGTGCAACACCTGGGAATCTTTATTTTAAAGAGGTCTCGCTAATCACTGACTTCCATAATTCAATACTAAGATAATATCCCGGAAGGCGGTGGAAAATGAGGTAATCAGTCCCTAAGCCTAGAGAAGATTTAGTACCCTAATCTTGATGGATATGCAGCAAAGGCAGGAAGACCGATGTTTACACAGTATCCTGGAGTCAAATGAGGTGTAGCTGTTGAGGGTATCACAGAATGATATCCTGTGCAGGATTAAGTGCGTCTCAGGGAAACACTTTACGAAGTTCCGCAGTAACATTTTAATTTATCATTCATCTCTTGAGTGTTAAGTTGTTTCCGAGGAACTTAACTCTCGATCCATTAATATTTAGAACAGTATTCGCTTTCATGGGTAATTAATAAGAGCTTATCAAATCTTATAATACCGAAATATTGTCAGTAATCATAATGGGTTTATTTCTGCTTACTATAATTCTATATTATTTTTCTGAGGCAAATAATTTCAATGGCACCTGAAAAGCACTACAAAAGAACTACAAAAGAGTCTGTATCAAAGTCACCAAGAAAATAAATAGCATCAAACATCTGATTATATAAAACATTCTGAAATCATTATAGTTTCAGTTTAATTATTCAATATAATTATATCACGTGACATTTAAACCATAAGCTAAAATAGTCGAAAAATTCAATTACTTAAAAAACAGTTTTTCGTCATAAACACACAAATTACAAAACAGACAATTTTTCTCCATACATTAAGCCACTCGGACATCTACTTTCATTACTAACACGAACCATACCAGAATAAATCTCAGTTACCCTACGAAATCAATATCTAATTTTTCATCTGACAAATATGTTTCCTGTATTTTTTAATATTATTTACTCCGAGTATTAACAGTATATAGAGAACATGGTTTCTTAGAGAACTAGTGCTGCTTAGATTAGGTAAAATTTGATACAACTAACATTAACAGCACTAGACGTAATAGCGGTAGTAGTAGTAATATTAATATCTTTAAAATAAAACATTATACAATAATGAATAATTTAAATAATGATTAGAATATTATCTTTAAAAAAAAAATTATTATTTTATGAATACACACACACTCGGTGCGGCGGTCAGAGTGTAGGGGTAACAAGGCTCCCAGAATTTTAGTGTTTTTATGGTGTGTTTTAGCTCTTGGCAGAAGCCAGTGATAGTGACTCGGTCAGCGAACAATCAATAAGTGACAACGAATTCTTGAAAGTGAAATAGGTGAGAGGCAGTCTAAAATTTCAGGAAATCTGAAAGTGTCAAAGCCTGTTAGAGGCAGAGCAGGACCCGCTGACAAAGATCTATAGTCAACTTACTAGGATAAGTAAACCCAAAGTCAGAAAGTCAAGTGTAAGTCAAGTTGGTTAGCGAGTGAACTATGACGTAGAATATAACAAGTGCAAAAAGATAAACAAACAAAAGGAAAAAAGCAAAAACATAAAGTATCAGTGAAGGTTGGCATATCAGCAGGCCTCCAAGAAGTGGTACTGCCGTAGTCAAGCTGTGTGTCATAAATAAGGAAAGAAGTGAAATTAACAGCAGAAAAGTGTAAACACTTGAGAATGTGTGTATATATTATATATGTATATACACATTATATATATATTCCCCACATGCCCCTCAAGTGCTTACACTATCTGCTGTGTGTACCTGTGGTTCTCTGGCCTGACTTTGACCTCATGCTGACTCAACCGCTTACACGCAAATTCCTTCTATGTTTATCCTACTTCCTAGAATATTTACGTACTAGATTCCTAGCTACTTGGTCTGTGTGTGCGAGAGTGAGAGTGTGCCCAGAAAATAACACTCCTCGCTTACTCCTCCTTAGCCAATCTGTCTGGGAAAACTCACGGTTCTCCCTGAAGCTGCTTGAATATTTTCTCCTACCCCCTCTCCTCAGATATTTTATAGTCTGTGGATACTTTAAAGACAAAATACACTTCAAAAAATACAATAGGGAGTAGAACAACATATATAAGATTAGTGCAACTTATCATACGAGCAAAGTGTTTGCAAAGGATCATGGAGACCGGAGAGTAAGATACTCTCACAGCAAGAGAGTGGCAGCGAGCAGCAAGAGATCACTACTTCTCTGCCAGATGCACGTAATATTCATCTAGTTGGGGTTGCATGGGGTTGCAATAGCACCAGTCTCTACATGCTGGAAACTGTCACTCACGTCTAAAAGCTATCAGAATTAGAGTAAATAGCATTTACTAGCAGGTGGATAGCATTTACTTGACAGGAAGATTGGCTAAAGAGGAGTAAGCGAGGAGGGTTTTTTCTGGGCACACACTCACTCTCACGCACACACCAGGTAGCTAGGAATCTAGAAAGTAAGTATTCTAGGAAGAAGGATAAACATGGAAGGACCTAGCGTGTAGGCGGTTGAGTCAGCATCAGGGCAAAGCCAGGCCAGAGAACCACAGGTACACACAGACCGTACAAACATTCTGAGCGCTCATACGCACGCAAAAAAAGAAAAAAAAAGACGTTCACGCATGCACTCAAACCCAAAACCTTCCCCGTTTCTGTCCCTCTAGCCCCCTTCCCACTATTTTTCGCCACCTACTCATCACTCTCCCTGTCGCCCTCCATCCCTTTCCTCATCTCTCTTACCCGTACAACTTCCCACCCCCCACCTCCCGTATCCCTCTATGGCTTTTTCTCTCTCCTTTCTCTCTTCCTCTACCCCTCTTTCTCCCTACCTCTCCCTCTCATTCTCTCCACCTCCACCCACTACCCCCACTTCCTCTTTCTCTCCACCTCTCAACCTCTCTTTCCCTCTACCCTACTTTCTCTCCACCTATCCGTCTTTCTTAACCTCTCTCTACCACCCTCCTGTCTCAGATGCACACACACACATTTACACACACACACATTTGCACACACACACATTTGTAAACACACACACACATTTGCACACACACACACACACATATTTGCGCACACACACATTTGCACACACACACACACATTCTCACACACACATTCACACACATTCATATACACATTCACACACACACACACATTCACACACACACATACATTCACACACACACACATTCACACACACATTCACACACACACATTCACACACACATTCACACACACACATTCACACACACACACATTCACACACACACACATTCACACACACACATTCACACACACACATACACACACATTCACACACACACATTCACACACACACATTCACACACACACATTCACACACACACATTCACACACACACATTCACACACACACATTCACACACACACATTCCAGGGATGTTAGGAAGTATTTCTTCAGCCACAGAGTAGTCAGTAAGTGGAATAGTTTGGGAAGCGATGTAGTGGAGGCAGGATCCATACATAGCTTTAAGCAGAGGTATGATAAAGCTCACGGCTCAGGGAGAGTGACCTAGTAGCGATCAGTGAAGAGGCGGGGCCAGGAGCTCGGACTCGACCCCCGCAACCTCAACTAGGTGAGTACAACTAGGTGAGTACACACATTCACACACACATATTCACACACATACATTCAAACACACACATTCACACACACACATTCACACGCACACACATTCACACACACACACACACACACACACACACACACACATTCACACACACGCACACATTCACACACACGCACACATTCACACACACACGCACACATTCACACACACACGCACACATTCACACACACACACGCACACATTCACACACACACATTCACACACGCACACATTCACACACATTCACACACACACATTCACACACACACATACACACACATTCACACACACACATTCACACACACACATTCACACACACACATTCACACACACACATTCACACACACACATTCACACACACACATTCACACACACACATTCACACACACACACATTCACACACACACATTCACACACACACATTCACACACACACACATTCACACACACACATTCACACACACACATTCACACACACATTCACACACACACATTCACACATTCACACACACACACATTCTCACACACACATTCTTACACACATTCTCACACACACACACACACATTCACACACACATAAACACACCTGGAAACCACACCTAGCCAAGCACGTAAAGAAACTAGAGAAAGTGCAAAGGTTTGCAACAAGACTAGTCCCAGAGCTAAGAGGTATGTCCTACGAGAAGAGGTTAAGGGAAATCAACCTGACGACACTGGAGGACAGGAGAGATAGGGCGGACATGATAACGACAAACAAAATACTGAGAGGAATTGACAAGGTGGACAAAGACAGGATGTTCCAGAGATTGGACACAGTAACAAGGGGACACAGTTGGAAGCTGAAGACACAGATGAATCACAGGGATGTTAGGAAGTATTTCTTCAGCCACAGAGTAGTCAGTAAGTGGAATAGTTTGGGAAGCGACGTAGTGGAGGCACGATCTATACATAGCTTTAAGCAGAGGTATGATAAAGCTCACGGCTCAGGGAGAGTGACCTAGTAGCGATCAGTGAAGAGGCGGGGCCAGGAGCTCGGACTCGACCCCCGCAACCTCAACTAGGTGAGTACAACTAGGTGAGTACACGCACACATTCACACACACGCACACATTCACACACACACGCACACATTCACACACACACGCACACATTCACACACATATTCACACGCACACATTCACACACGCACACATTCACACACACGCACACATTCACACGCACACGCACACATTCACACGCACACATTCACACACCCACATTCACACACACACATTCACACACACACACATTCACACACACACACATTCACACACACACACATTCACACACACACATTCACACACATTCACACACATTCACACACACACACACATACACACACACACACACACATTCACACATTCACACACACACACATTCAAACACCCACACACACACATTCACACACATTCAAACACACACACATTCACACACACACACACATTCACACACACACACATTCACACACACACACATTCACACACACACACACACATTCACACACACATTCACACACATTCACACACACATTCACACACACACACACATTCACACACACACACACATTCACACACACACACACATTCACACACACACACACATTCACACACACACACACATTCACACACACACATTCACACACACACATTCACACACACACACATTCACACACACACACATTCACACACACACATTCACACACACACACATTCACACACACATTCACACACACACACACATTCACACACACACACATTCACACACACACACACACACACATTCACACACACACACACATTCACACACACATTCACACACATTCACACACACACACATTCACACACACACACATTCACACACACACACATTCACACACACACACATTCACACACACACACATTCACACACACACACATTCACACACACACACATTCACACACACACACATTCACACACACACACATTCACACACACACACATTCACACACACACACATTCACACACACACACACACACACATTCACACACACACACATTCACACACACACACATTCACACACACACACACATTCACACACACACACATTCACACACACACATTCACACACACACATTCACACACACACATTCACACACACACACACATTCACACACACACACATTCACACACACACACATTCACACACACACACATTCACACACACACACATTCACACACACACTACTAAAACCTAACCCATAAAAAATGGTAGCTCAGAGGGAAAGTCGAAGGCTCGGGGGATCAGAGGAAGATGTCCTGGTAAGGAAGAATGGAAGACCAATGTAAAAGGACGGTAAACGAGTAGAAGAGCAAACTAGGTGAGCTTGCTGCAAAAATGGAAATGAGGATGGAGGCAGAAAAGAAGAAATGGGAGTCACAAGCTGAAGCTACAGAAGCCAGGATACAGGCTCTAGAATATGAGGCAATGTGTTATTGCCCAGAGGAGGCATGGCATTTGAAGCAGGTACACCCATATTAAATGAGGAACCCACTGAAAGGAAGGAGACAAAATTTATGCTAAGGCCCTCTCTGTCCCCCAAGCAAGTCGAGGAATGTAGGGGGAGAGCTGTTAGGAGCAGGGATAGCAGTGAGGCAGAGAAGGTAGAGAAGGTGAAACGTCCCGCACAGAGGCACAACCATGCCACCAAGATTTACAGGAAAAAATAAGGGAAACAATGGCTATGTAAAACAGGGCCCAGTGACACAGAGGGAAAGGCAATGGGAGGAGGAGAGGGAGAAGTCAGTGTTTATTCGTGGGCTTCAGGACAGCGCATGCAGGACACACAATGAAAGACGGCAGAATGAAAAACAGGAGATTGAAAACAAAGTAATAGGTGGAGAGGATATGACAGAGTAAATTTTCAGAGAAGAGGAGGGTACTTTAAGGGAAGAAATCGGCCAGTCAGACTGATTTTCAGGACAGAAACGTGCGGAACAGGATCCTGCAAGAGAAAACACGGCTGAAGGAATCATCAAAATACAAGAGGATGTTCCTAAACTGCAACAAAACAAGATCAGAACTAGAGCAGCAGAGGGGGAAGACACAGAAACGACAGGGGCTAGGAAGACAGACAAGGACAGAGTCCACAGAGGATAAAGCATCAGGCAGAGCAACAAGTGCAAGCACTCAAGAACCACCACCAGAACCCCACAGCCAAACACGCTATCCCAACACAAACCACAATCCACACTTAAAGCCCCCACCCCACAATATGCTGTAGAATTCTACAGCACACTACTAGGCCCCCAATCCCCACAGAACCCCCCCCCCCATAAAACAGTGTTGAAGAGGAAACTGCATGTAAGGTACTCCAATGCTGATGAAATAACGAATAAGTGGGAAGATTGGCACGAAAGAATCAAAGAGGAATCGCCGCACATCATAGCTCTCACCGAAACTTGGCTCACAAGAATAATAACAGATGCCATCTTTCCAACATGACATCAGATCCTGAGGAAAGAGAGGGAACAGAGGGGGTGGAGGAGTGGCACTGCTCATCAAAAACCAATAGAATTTTCACGAGCTGGAAAGACGAGGAAGAGGAGAAGCATGAGACTACATAATAGGAACACTTCAGTCTGAAGACCCCAAGGTGGTAATTACAGTAATGTATAACCCACCACAAAACAGGAGGAGGCCATTGTAAGAGTATGAGAGTAACATAGCGATGGTTGACACATGACTGATGTGGCAGGAAGGGCTCATGCGAGCAGGGCAAAGATGCTGATTATGAGTGACTTCAATCACAAAGAAATTGACTGGGAGAACTTGGAGCCACTTGGAGGCCCAGAAACGTGGAGGGCTAAGATGAAGGTGGTACTGGAAAACCACATGTATGAACACGTATGGCACACTACCAGGGAGAGAGGAGAGGATAAACCAGTAAGATTGGACCTAGTACTCACCTTGAGTAGTGCAGATATTGAGGACGTCACATATGAAAGACCTCTCGGGGCCAGTGACCACGTGGTTCTGAGCTTTGAATAAACAGTAGAGTTAAAAGTGGAGAATGGAAAAGGAAGGGCAGGAAGAATGAAGCCAGACTACAAGAGAGGGGACTACACAGGTATGAAGAATTTCTTGCACGAGGTTCAGTGGGACGAGCACTGGTATGGAAGTCAGTAAATGAGATGATGGAATACATGACAACAATTTGCACTGAAGCTGAGGAGAGGCTTGTACTCAAGGGTAACAAAAATAACGAGAAGGCCAGGATGAGCCCTTTGTTCACTCAAAGGTGTAGAGAGGCCAAAACAAAGGACCCAGGAGAATAAGAGGAGCAGTCGTAGAGCCAGAAATGAATATGCACAGAAAAGAAGGGAGGCCCAACGACAATACGAAAATGACATAGCAGCGAAAGCCAAATCTGAACCGAAGCTGTTAAATAGCCACATCAGGAGGAAAACAGTCAAGGACCAGGTAATCAGGCTGAGGAAAGAAGGAGGGGAGATCACAAGAAACGACCGAGAAGTATGTGAGCAGCTCAACATGATTCAAAGAAGTGTATACGGAGGAGACAGAAGGGACTCCAGAAAGTCGGAGAGGTGGGGTACACCATCAAGTGTCAGACACAACACATACAACCGAGGAAGGCGTGAAGAGGCTGCTAAGCGATCTAGATACATCAAAGGAGATGGGGCTGGAAACATCTCTCCATGAGTCCTGAGAGACGGAGCAGAGGCGCTATGTGTGACTCTAACAACAATCTTCAACGCATCTATCGATACAGGGCGACTACCTGAGGTATGGAAGAGAGCAAATGTAGTCCCAATTTTTAAAAAAGAAGACAGGCACGATGCACTAAACTACAGACAAGTGTCACTGTCATGTATAGTATGCAAAATCACAGAGAAGATTACCAGAAGAGTGGTGAAACACCTAGAAAGGAATGAGCTCATCAACGACAGCCAGTACGGTTTCAGGGACGGGAAATCCTGTCACAAACCTAGTGGAGTTCTCTGACAGGGTGACAGCAGTAAGACAAGAGTGAAAAGGGTAGGTAGATTGCATTTTCATGGACTGTAAGAAGGCTTTTGACACAGGCTGGAAGACCAGGCAGTTATAACAGGGTAAGCACTGCAGTGCATCAGGGAATACTTGTCAGGAAAACATCAACGAGTCGTGGTACGTGGCGAAGTGTCAGAGTGGGTGCCTGTGACGAGCGGGGTCCCACAGGGGTCAGTCCTAGTACCGGTGCTGTTTCTAGTGTATGTGAACGACATGATGGAAGGAATAGACTCAAAAGTGTCTCCGTTTGCAGATGACGTGAAGTTGATGAGAAGAATTCAGTCGGAAGATGACCAGGGACAAAGGGATCAGGATAGGCTGCAGGCCTGGTCTGGGAACTGGCTCCTGGAGTTTAACCCCACCAAGTGCAAAGTCATGAAGATTAGGAAGGGCAAAGACGACCGCAGACGGAGTAAAGTCTAGGGGAGGGCCAGAGACTACAAACCTCACTTTAGGAAGAGGATCTTGGAGTGTGTATAACACCGGGCACATTTGAGGTGCACATCAACCAAATAACTGCTGCAGCGTATGGGCGCTGCATTGAAACATCTCAATAAGGCATCGTTCAGGACCCTGTACTCCGTGCATGCCAGGCCTATACTGGAGTATGCAGCACCAGTTTGGAACCCACACCCAGCCAAGAATATACGGAAATTAGAGAAGGTGCAAAGGTTTGCAACAAGACTACTCCCGGAGCTAAGTGGCATGTCCTACGAGGAGAGGTTAAGGGAAATCGACCTGATGACACTGGAGGACAGGAGAGATAGGGAGGAATATGATAACGACATATAAAATACTGAGAGGAATTGACAAGGTGGACAAGGGGTCACAATTGGAAGTTGAAGACTCAGATGAATCACAGGGATGTTAAGAAGTATTTCTTCTTCATTCACAGAGTTGTCAGGAAGTGGAATAGTCTGGGAAGTGACGTAATGGAGGCAGGATCCATACATACCTTTAAGCAGAGGTATGATAAAGCTCATGGAGTAGGACTGACCTAGCAGCGACCAGTAAAGAGGAGGGGCCAGGAGCTGTGGCTCCACCTCTGCAACCACAACTAGGGGAGGACACACACACACAATTAGACACCAGTGGCAATTTGAATAAGGGAAATGAATGAACAGACCAGAGTAGTATGCTTAAGACTGGGGAACTCGAATTATCAATTGAGGTGATATACAACCCCCCACCTAATAACAGGAGACCGAGGCAGAAATACAAGGACAACAGAGAGAGAGTTGTCGTCATAGCAGATTGAGCCATGAGCGAAGCTACTTGGAAGATTTCTTCCACGGAGAAATAATATGGGAAGAACTAGGACCCACATTTGGGATCGGAAATGTTGAGGACTAAGTTGATGGAGGTGATCAGAGAAAACTTTGAATCAGCATGTTTAGGGCACGACTAGGAAGAAATGAACCAGCAAGACTGAGCTTAATATTTACCGCAGGTGTATCTGACATAGGTGAAATGGAATGTATGAGCTAGCTGGTGCTAGTAGTGATGATGTAGTCCTGAACTTCGAGTAGCTAGTGGATAGAGTACCTAGCTTAAAAATGAAGGAAAGCTGAGGATAACTTTATAAAAAGGAAGTGGAAAGAGCAAAAATAATAAGAGCCCTTGGCTCAACCATGGATGCAGAGAGGACAAAAAAGTTTAAGAGTGTGAAAGAACTACAGAAAGCAAACGACAGACGAGAAAAGAGAAACGAGCAAATTGGCCAGAGGCGAGTATGCTGGGATGGAGTGAGACTGAATGACAGTCTATGAATAACGTAGCAGATAAAGTAAAGTCTAAACCAAATCTGATTCACAGCCACATCAGAAGACCTATTAATTCAACTGAAGAAGGATGGAGGAGAGCTCACCAACAATGACAAGGCCGTGAAGAGCTTATGAAACGATCTCAAGAGGTCGTAGCAGTGGGAACAGGGGCTGTAACAGAATCACTAGGGAGAGGATGCACCGGTAAGTGTTGTATGCCATTCGCACAACAAAGGGGGAGGGAGTAAAAGAATTTTTCATGGTCCTGGATACATTACCGGTAACGGGACCAAACAGTGTCACTAAGGATTGTGCGAGAGGAAACACAACCATTGTTGTAACCAGTAGATTTGACTTTATAATAAGTTAATAAATGCGGTACATATGCTAGAGATCTGGAAGACGAGGGGTCGGGGAGGAATGGGATGGGGAGAAAGGGATGGGGAGAGGAGAGGGTGAGAATAAGGGCAGAGGAAAGTATTAAATGTTGTCTTTAAATTTAAGAAAGGAGCTATATAGTTGGCACTGATCTATAGACCAGATTTGTTTCTCTGACATACATACCTTGAAAAGTAACGGAGAAATTTATTAAGAGATAGGTAAAACACTTAGAAGTTGTTTCATAAAAGCCAGGATGAGTTTAGAGATGTATTGCTAATTTGTAAGAATTCTATAACAGAGCAGAAGATATGCAACAAGAGAGAGAGAGAGAGAGAGAGAGAGAGAGAGAGAGAGAAGGTTGGGTGATTGAATTTTCTTAGACTAACAGAAGGCATTTGATATTGTACCCAACAAAAGGCTGGTCCAGAAACTTAAGGAGCATACGGGAATAACAGGGAAAGTACTATAGTGAATCCAAAAAGTGTCTTAAGGAAGGAACAAAAAAGTGAATGTCAGGGAGGAGACATCGGAATGGAGAAGAGTAACTAGCGGGGTTTCGCAAAGATCCGTATTAGAACCATTATTGCTTCAGGTGTGTGGGAACGACATTCCAAATGGAATTATGATAGATCCTTGTCAGCTGATGCAAAACTGTTGGAGAGTATAAAAACAGATACGGACAATGAAGGACGCCATACGGATCTAGACAAATTGTTCGATTCGTCAGATAAGTGGTTGCTAGAATTTATCACCAGTTCAAGATCATGAAGATTGATAAGGGAGCAAGAAGACCTAAAGGGAAATATAGACTTGTGAACAGAGGCTCCAAATTTTATTCAGAAAGACCTAGGGGTGAGAATAGCTCCCATTGTAACGCCAGAGGTTTGTATCAGGCGAATAACCTCTGCAGTCAATGCTCGTTTGGCAGATCTAAGAGTAGCCTTCAGGAATCTCAACAAACTCGTTCTGGGACCTTTATACATCATACTTCAGGCCCATCTTGCAGTATGTAGCTCCAGAAAAGATCCCGGAACTCAAAAAGTTTAAGAAACTGAGTAGGTGGCGAAATATGCAACGAAGTTTTACGAAGAGAAACTAACGGAACTGAATCTGAATTTCATCAGGAAACAGGACAAATGATTCCTGACGCGAGTCTGTTGTATGATGACCTGCCACTGAAGCTTTTGGATATCTGACAAACTTTCAGTCAGCTTACCAGTCCTCTTTCCCCCCGCTAAAAATTAAGCTTATCAACGACAGTTAAGGACAGGAGAACCAGGGGAGACATGATAATATACAAATTTAGGGGAATTGATAAGGTAGACAGGAACAGACCATTTGATATGCAAGAAACGGGAAGTGTGGGACACAGCTGGAAGTCAGACACACAAAAAGCCACAGCTGTGTAAGAACATTCTGTCTTCAGGTCGCCAACAAGTGAAATGATCTGGATGAGGAAGTAATGGAGGCAGGCTTCATACATAGATTCAAGAGCAGGTACGATCGGGCCCACGAGGCTAGTAAGGAGTGAATCTCGCAAGTTTTAAGAAGGGGTCAGGATCTGAGAATCGACCCTTTCAACCATAAATAGGCGAGGGTAAATAAGTAAGTACATATCCCCCTACATACACACATACTCACACACACGCACACATTTATGCATACACACGCTCACTCACATACGCACAAACATACACACTGCGCACACCACACACACACACACACACACAGAGGATCCATACATAGCTTTAAGAAGAGGTATAATAAAGCTCATGGAGCAGGAAGAGAGACCCAGTAGCAGCCAGTGAAGAGGCGGGGCCAGGAGCTGTGAATCGACCCCTGCAGCCACAACTAGGTGAGCACAACTAGGCGAGTACGCACACACACACACACATACACACACACACACACACACACAAATACACACGCCACACATACACACACAAACACTAAAGGGTATGTCCTACGAGAAGAGGTTAAGGGAAATCGACTTGATACTGGAAGACAGAAGAGATAGGGGGGATATGATGACGACATATAAAATATTGAGAGCAATCGACAAGGTGGACAGAGACAGGATGTTCCAGAGATGGGACACAGCAACAAGGGGGTCACAATTGGAAATTGAAGACTCAGATGAATCACAGGGATGTTCTGAAGTATTTCTTCAGTCACAGAGTAGTCAGGAAGTGGAATAGTCTAGGTAGTAAACAAACCATACCACGGGCGGGATTGAACCCGCGGTTTGTTTGCAAACGTGTCATTACGATTTCGGGAGTCTAGGTAGTGATGTAGTGGAGGCAGGATCCATACATAGCTTTAAGAAGAGGTATGATAAAGCTCATAGAGCGGAAAAAGTGACCTAGTAGGGACCAGTGAAGTGGCGGGGACAGGAGCTGTGACTCGACCCCTGCAACCACAACTAGGTGAGTACAACTTAGGTGAGTGCATAGACACACCACACTCAAACACACACTCCACACATACACACCACATACACATACACACACACACACAGTCTGTCCTGATTGCATGTGCACCACAAGCCCTGTGATTGAAATGTCCGAAAAAAATATTTTTTGTGTGGAGTCAGCAGGTGCATGTTGGTATCGAAACTGTAAATATTTTGTTTATGGTCTCCATATAATACTCTTTTACAGCAGAACGCGCACTCATACTTACACTTAGAGAAGAAACGAATATAAATGTGTCCTCTTACACGTAGTTCACATTTGCAATCTTTTGTTGCACTGAATTTTTCTGATTTCAGCCGAGCTGAGGTAGAGCTCTTGTGCCTGGTCTCTCCACTGAACACATATCCCGACTGAAGGATAACTGACTGGTACCCCAGGGGTGGGTAGTTTGCAGCGTGGGCAACCAATCAAAACTCTCCTTCAACGAGCATAGGGAGAGGTGTAATTGTTACGTCATACCTACGTACCTAAGCAAAATATGTAAGACAAATAATTAACGTGTCCGTCTCGCTATCAGCGGAGTATACCGAAATCAGACGAGATTATTGCAGGGAATGATTCAGATGTTTAGCGTTTAACTCAATAAAGAATTAAGATAGAGAATGATCTTTGGAATCCTTGTACAATGTTGAATTTGCTTCCACAAGCTTTCTCATCAGTTGTGAACTAATGTTGAAGGTAACTGAAGAGAGAATAGGCTCCACGATGAGTAGGCTGGATGATAACTTGTGGATTCAGTCATAGTTAGCATAAAGTAATAACAATGAGGAAGGTAGTATAAAGCCGGGAAGTGAATACAAACAACATATAAGGACGCTTCTCACCAAGAAAATTATAATGATTGTAGTATATATCAACCGTATAACTTCAGCGGTGTGCGTAAGACAAATTACTGGAAGAAATAATTTTAGGAACTTTAACAAAGAAGAATTAAAGACATTATACGCAACTTATGCAAGGTCTGTCTTGTTAAATGCTGTAACAGCATAAAAAGAAAAAAATCGAAGGTGATAATTTTTGGTATCGGAACTAAGGTGTATGCAGTACTGAAAAATAACACGAGGAACACAGACTAGCAAGTTTAGATGAGAGGCAGATGAACGGGAACATCGTCATAATATACCAAATATTCTGGAAACTGGATAGAGATATCCGAATAGGAGTCTATGACAGGGAAAGACGCCAGGCATTACGAAATACTTGTACTGTCTAAGGATAGTGAATGAGTAGAGCACACAGGAAGAGGTGGCTGGGCTTGCGCAATGTGAATTGTTAGTAGTACATATAATCGAGGCCTAAAGTTAAGAAATTTGTCAAAAGACATAAAGCGAAACACAAATAACCCGCACATAGAAGAGAGGAGCTTACGACGACGTTTCGGTCCGAGTTGGTCCATTTACAAAGTCACACTAACGAGAAGTAGAGCAGGACGGGTATATATAGGCAGGAAGAGGTAGTAGTAGTAGTAGTAGTAGTAGTAGCAGTAGTAGTAGTAGTAGTAGTAGAAGAAGTAGTAGTAGTAGTAGTGGTGGTAGTAGTATTGGCGGAGATGGAAGGAAGTAGTAATGGGGAAATAAGGAGGAGGAGCCAGTTAAATACAAAGAAAGGGGAGCACAAGGGAGCTAGGTGCCCACAGAGGGAGAGCAAGAACACAGAGGTGGGGGGAGGGGAAATAATGAAAATAAATAATGAAGGAACAGAAACACAAGACAGAAGAAAGAAAGACAACCCAGAAGAGATAAAAGGAAAGAGGAAAGGGGAAGAGGGAGAAGAAGAAAAAAGGAGGAATCAGGTTAAGTCACGGGTGTTCTGAAGTTTGGAGCATTTTACAATGTAGTGGGAGAGGAAGGCATCTACAGAGACGAAGCCAGAACTAAGATTCATACAAGGAAAGTTGTGTATTAGGGAGGATTCAACCAGACGGCGACTGTTAAAGTTGGAAGTAGGGAAGACAGTTTTAGCAGAAGACCAGCCAATAGGATGGCTGTGATCTTTGACGTGACAGAAAAGAGCATTGCAAGTGTCGGCAAGCCTAACACTAAATGGTCCAAGTCGGACCGAAACGTCGTCGTAAGCTCCTCTCTTCTACTTGCGGGTTATTTGTGTATCGTTCCAGTCACGGTATTGTGACTTTTTTTGTTATTTATTGACATAAATCGAAGCCTTTCAACGACTTTCACACTTATTTTTTATACGTAACTCAATAGTATATTTTTCTAACATGTTCTTATCAACAATTCATTTAATACAATTTATTCATCTCTTCTTACATTTGTTTGGTAATCTGTTTCTTCTTCCCTCCCACAAGTCACACTTTATTACATATGTTATATCCAGAAGATTATCATCGCTTTTTGAAAGTGGAATCAAACATTTTAAATTGGGAATTTATTCTCATTGACGGTGTGTTGCCTTCTCTAGCTTGAATTGCTTCTTTGATGTGATGACACACGAAGAATCCTGTCATCAAATGGAAGAATTACGAAAGATCCTTTATTTTCATTCTAACCTCGTAGGCCATCCAGCCTATTCCTTGGAAGGCACGTAAGCCAGCAGGTATACAGACGAGCAGATATTCAGGCAAGAGAGCAGGCAGGTAAGTAGGCAGGCCAGGCAGGTAGGCAGACAGACAACTAGAAAGGCACTCAGGCTAAGCAGTCAGCCAGAAAAGCGTGGAGGCAAGCAGAGAGGCATTCATACAGACTGCCAGGAACGCAGACAAATAGGCTCACAGGCAGACAAGTCAACATGAAGACACTCACAAATATGGACTAACAAACAGGTAAGCTGATGTAGGCAAAGAATAAAATTGTGTTAGCTGGAACGACTGAGGAGTGATCTGCAGAGTGAATATAACTCACGCAATCACAGCGATGTGGAAGGCAGACTGGAGTAAATTGGAGAGAAACCTAAAGTGAAATAATGATAGACATCAAGGCCAAAACTCCTCTGCGATGGAGGGAAAAAGATAAATATTGCATTTAGAAGGGCGAAATACGTCGTACGGTTGTCTAGGAGGGTTATACTAAGTAATAACCATCAGTATTTTTTACATACAACTTTGATTTTAAAATTTAGTAGAGAAAGTATATTAAGGAGATTTTCTTCATACAGTAAAGACCATTTGATTAAAAATTCCCCAAAAATGCTGATGACTGCGTCGAGAAGATTCCTTGTCAAACTGGGAAAAGCTTTGAATACACAAATAACCCACATAGGAGAGAGGAGCATACGACGACGTTTCGGTTCGATTTGGGCCATTTCCAAAGACATACTAACAAAAAGGAGAGAAGGAGGGAGTAAATATAGGCCAGCAGACAGGGACGGGACAAGAGAGGTAGTAGGAAAGGAAGAAGAGAGGTAGTAGTAGAGGTAGTAGTAGCAATAGTGGAGTCAGTCAAATGCTAAGAAAGAGGAGCACTACAAGGGAGCTAGGAGCCCACAAAGAGTAGGAATGTGTTCCTGTTCCTACCCTTTGTGGGCTCCTAGTTCCCTTGCAGTGCTCCTCTTTCTTAGTCTTTGACTGAGTCCACTACTGTTACTACTACTTTTCTTGTCCCGTCCCTGTCTGCTGGCCTATATTCTCTCCTTGCGATTTTGGCTTATTCTTGCCGAATAAGACAAGCGAAAACTTGTGTATACAGTGATTTCGCAAAAATCATTCTGAACATATTACGAAAAAATGTATTTAATCGTGTTTGTTTATATTTAAATTATTGTAAACTTATCTAAAATATATTTAGTTGGATAAGGTTAAATTAAATTGCGCTTGTTATAATAAGGTTAGGTAAGTTTTCTAAGGTTCTTTTGGTACAAAATTATGAACTTCTACATTAACACAAATGAAAAAATATATCTTTAAAGGTACGTGAGAAAATTTGAGAAAGGACTTAGCTTTAAATGAATTCTCGTCAACTGCTCAGTTTTACCTATTCGGCATCACGCACACACACACACACACACACACACACACACACACACACACACACACATATATATATATATATACATATATATTATTTATTTTATTTATTAATTATATATAATTACTGAGACTTAATTGCTGCAGATATTAGATGCGACAGTCATGCGAAGTAGCGTGAGTAATAACAAATGAATATTGATAATCTTGGGCTGCAGGTGAGGTAGCGTCACTCAGGTGACCTACAGGTGAGAGTTTTTTCAATAGCTAATGTTATATATATATATGCCTTATAATCGGTGATACACACGTAACAACATGTACCGTATATGCCACCTTTATATCAACAATGTATCTCTTAAATCTTATATATATATATATATATATATATATATATATATATATATATATATATATATATATATATATATATATATATATATATATATATATATATATATATATATATATATATATATATATATATATATATATATATATATATATATATATATATATTCATATAATTGTTGGTGCCAGACGGTGTAGTTTTAGTATGTTAGAAACTGCAGATCTGGGATATTCATGTACAACAATCTCTCGAATTTACAGAGAATGATGTGACAAACAAAGCATTCAGTGGTATGCAGAACAGCATCCTTGAATGCACAACGTGTCGAACTTTAAAGTAGAGAAAGTACAGCAGTACACTATACGGGTTCCAATTTTATCGGTTAACAGGAAACTGAGATTGCATTACGCACAGGCTCATTAACACTGCAAAGTTGAAGATTGGAAGAACGTTGCCTGATCTGACGAATAGCGATTACTGCTACGATCCATCCTACTTCTCTACGATTGACGCTGGTGGTGGTGGTGTGATTGTGTTGGAAAAGAATTCCTTGCACACAGTATGCGACATAGGACCAAGTGATCATCGATCAAATGCCACAGTATTTATTTTGACCATGCGGATTCCTCTAGAGTTATAGCTTACCCATCTTCCAATGGTTACTTTCAGCAGCATGACAGGTCATGCCACAAACCTTATGTGATCTCAAGCTGGTTCCATAAACATGACAGAAAGTTTACTGTACTCAAATAGCTTCCACAGTCACTAGATCTGATTCCAATAAAGTATCTTTAGGATGTGGTGACGGGAAATCCGCAGCCTGAATGTGCAGCTGACAAATCTGCAGCGACTGTGTGATGCTGTCAAATGAACGTGAATCAGAATTTCTAAGGAATGTTTCCAGCACCTTGCTGAATCCATGCCACGAAGATTAAAAATTGTTCTGGGGGCAAAAAAGGGGGCATTACCCAGTACTAGAAAGGTGTACCTAATAATGTGGCCATTCTTTATATATATATATATATATATATATATATATATATATATATATATATATATATATATATATATATATATATATATATATACTATATATATATATATATATATATATATATATATATATATATATATATATATATATATATATATATATATATATATATATATATATATATATATATATATATATATATATATATATATATATATATATATATATATATATATATATATATATATATATATATATATATATATATAAAGAATGGCCACATTATTAGGTACACCTTTCTAGTACTGGGTAATGCCCCCTTTTTTGCCCCCAGAACAATTTTTAATCTTCGTGGCATGGATTCAGCAAGGTGCTGGAAACATTCCTTAGAAATTCTGATTCTTTATATATATATATATATATATATATATATATATATATATATATATATATATATATATATATATATATATATATATATATATATATATATATATATATATATATATATGAAATTTGGTCACATTTTATGGTAATATAGCCCAAGCACTTAAATATCAGAATTATTTTAAATTCTCTAAATTCGCTGCACTTCATATGTGCATTCAGAGATGAAGTACCACACTCACGAAGCGAGGGCTAGTAGATACTGGTGAATATAGCCTCACCAGTGCTTTAGTGTGTGTCGGGGAATGAACGAGTGAGCTCCCTGACAGTGAGAGCTCATTCAGGGAATTTTTTTTTATTGGCTGTCTGTGATTTCTAGGTACACTCCTTTACTTTCAGACCATTCGTTGCTAATCCCCTTAGCACCACTATCCTCACAGAGCACAGGTGTATCATCAGTATTGCTTCGACTAACGAATAATATTACAATCGTATTGTTTGTCATAGATCAAAAGGAAAGATCGCAAGGTACATCAAAAGAAATCTTTCACAATGGGAGCTGCCTCAATAATGAAGATCCGATTGGAGCCAACAGTGTCTAGGTAAAATTACCTTGGATGCCTGGACAGATGGCAAGAAGGTGGTGTAGAACTACGCATGTGAATAAACGGTTTAGAAAACCAGTAAGTTGATAAATGAGACACTTATACAACATTTGAATATCTTTATAAAGATGTTGCACAAGTGTCTCATTTATCAACTTGTCGGTTTTCTAAACCGTTTATTCACATACTGTCAGACACAGCATTATCTTGGAATCCTGATGGAAGGATTTCTTCAAGACTTGTCTAACCTTTAGACAAGACCTACTTCCAATAGTGGTTTTGTCCACTGGTGACTACCTTCCACTGCTCCAACTTATCTGTCATCAGTATATAAGCTCCATCTCCGCGAATATTCTGTACTTTTATCAAGACTGATGGATTGAACACATCTACTCCAGACTGAAGGACTGATTACTTCAAACATCTCCTCATCTGCCATTTTTCTCTGCCTTGGACTGAAGAAGCCACTGGGTAGCGAAACGTTCCCAGAATAATGATACAAAAACGATGCACAAGTGTCTCATTTACGAGAAGTACGAATTCTCGTCTACGCAGATGAGATGAAGCAACTTCAACGACCACCTTCATTAAGTCTCAAGAATATAAACAAGAAGTTAAATTGAATATTATATTTTTGTTTCCAGAGGTTCGAAGACCCTCAGCTAGTGGGAAAATAATAGTTCCACATGACTAATCAGGGATAATAAAAATCCCAGATCGGCTAGTTTTCCGTTCCTGTATCTCAGTGTTGTAGTTCGTATGAAAAACACCTGTACGTCTTTACGGTATTCACCAAAGCTCTGAGGAGCTGGATAAAGTGGTATTTGAAACGTAATTCATGATAAATATATCGTGAAGACAGGTTGTGTGAAAAGAGTCAAAATTCTGTACTTTGCTTCTTGCCATATTCTGGAATATCGAGAAATATTTTCTCACCGAAATAATATTTTACATTGTCTCTTTTCATTACATAAACTTCAATCGCTGTTTAAAATAGTCTGAAACTTTAAAAAATGCGTCCGTCACACTTAACTTTTTTCAAAATACACTTGCATGGAACAAAGCTTCACTCTGCTGCAAAATAAAAATAAGAATCTTGAATAGGAGGATAAAAAATAGCTAACCTACTATGTTAACGTGAATATTATATCACAGCTTTTAGCATTTTTTGTGTTTATCTTTCAGCAGTTTATAAGGTGTGGAACACAGGCGCGGGACCTAACTACCTCATCTACGAAATCTTTATGAGGAATCTTGATAGAAACTTATAATGTATTACCCCTAAGCGGCGACCCTCGGTGACACGCCTGCAAAGTTCTCCTATGTTATAAGTGATCAAATAAACGATAATATATATATATATATATATATATATATATATATATATATATATATATATATATATATATATATGTATATATATATATATATATATATATATATATATATATATATATATATATATATATATATATATATATATATATATATATATATATATATATATATATATATGTTGTGCCTAATAGGTAAAACTGGTCAATTGGCAAGAACTCATTTAAAATTAAGTCCTTTCTAAAAATTTCTCTTATACGTTTAAAGATATATTTTTTCATTTATGTTAATGTAAAAATTTATAATTTTGCACCAAAAGAAATTTAGAAAACTTACCTAACCTTATTCTAACAAGCGCAATTTATTTTAGCCTAATCCTACTAAAAGGAAAGGTTGGAGGGAGGGGGTAAAGGAGGTTTTGTGTGCGAGGGGCTTGGACTTCCAGCAGGCATGCGTGAGCGTGTTTGATAGGAGTGAATGGAGACAAATGGTTTTTAATACTTGACGTGCTGTTGGAGTGTGAGCAAAGTAACATTTATGAAGGGGTTCAGGGAAACCGGCAGGCCGGACTTGAGTCCTGGAGATGGGAAGTACAGTGCCTGCACTCTGAAGGAGGGGTGTTAATGTTGCAGTTTAAAAACTGTAGTGTAAAGCACCCTTCTGGCAAGACAGTGATGGAGTGAATGATGGTGAAAGTTTATCTTTTTCGGGCCACCCTGCCTTGGTGGGAATCGGCCAGTGTGATAATATATAATAATAAATATATATATATATATATATATATATATTTATATATATATATATATTTATATATATATATATATATATTATATATATATATATATATATATATATATATATATATATATATATATATATATATATATATATATATATATATATAAATAGGATGGGGTCCACCTCTGGTGTAAATTGTGGGACCCATAGCCTCGGAGAAGTGGATAAAAAGGCTTCAAGGAAGAATATTTGGATTTCTTCCTGAAGCCGTTTGAATATTCCACTTCCCCTACCACCCCATCTTTTAACGCTAAAATATATATTTTTTTATTTATGCTAATGTTAAAATTAATAATTTTGTACCAAAAGAACCTTAGCCTAATCGAACTCAATATATTTTGAATAATTTTCAATAATTTAATAATAAACAAACACAATGAAATGTATTTTTTTTCATTAGGTTCAGAATGTTTTTTTGCGGAAACATTGAATACACAAATTTTTGCTTGCCTTATTCAGCAAGAAGAGCGTTGCTATTTATACCAAAATCACAAGTTTTGCCCATTCAGCACGGTACATACATATTATTTTTATTTATTAACACATCGGCCGCTTCTCGCCAAGGCAGGGTGGCCCGAGAAAGAAAAACGTTCACCGTCATTCACTCTATCACTGTCTTTCCAGAAGGGTGCTTTACACTACAGTTATAAAACTACAACATTAATCCTTGAATCAATTTATAAATATTATCCTGCTCACACTCCAACAGCACGTCAAGTTCTAAAAATCATTTGTCTCCATTCGCTCTTATCTAACACGCTCACCCATGCTTGCTGGAAGTCCAAGCCCCTCTCACACAAAACCTCATTTACCCCCTCCCTCCAACCTCTCCTAGGCCGACCTCTACCCACCTTCCCTCCACTACAGATTTACACACTCTCAAATCATACTATTTCTCCTAAGCCTCTCTACATGTCCGAACCATCTCAACAACCCTTCCTCAGCCCTCTGGATAATAGTTTTGGTAATCCGCATCCTCTCCTAATTTCCAAACTACGAATTCTCTGCATTATATTCACAACACACATTGCCCTCAGACACGACATCTCCACTGCCTCCATGTTCCAACGTTCACCACCCATGCTTCACATCCATTCCTCTCTTTGCTTCAGTGGATAAAGTTCTTTGTCTCCACAGACTCCTCAGTGCAAAATAATTACCACTCACATTTTTTCCCTCGTCAATTCTGTGATTCACTTCATCTTTCATAGACCCATCTGCTGATACGTTCACTCCTAAATATCTGAATACATTCACCTCCTTCATACTCTCTCCCTCCAGCCTGATATCCAATATTTTATTATCTAATTTTTTGTCATCCTCATCATCTTTCTCTTTCCTATATTCACATTCAGTTTTCTTCTTTTACATATCCTTCCAAACTCATCCACCAACTTCTGCAACTTCTCTTCAGAATCCCACAAAAAGCACAGCGCCATCAGCAAAGAGTAACTGTGACAACTCCCACTTTGTGTTATATTGTTTATCTTTTAACCCCAAACCTCTTGCCAACACCCGGGCATTTACTTCTCTTACAACCCAATCTACATATATATATATATATATATATATATATATATATATATATATATATATATATATATATATATATATATATATATATATATATATATATATATATATATATATATACAAGAAATTAGCAAGAGCAGGCGAAATATACACAAACACTGATCTCTGGCTGAAGAAGACTCGAACCTACGAACCTTGGAACAAGGTACGCAGTGCTTTACCAATCTACCCACACTGGACAATACCTTGGAGTCCAGCTTGCACTAGACTTTGTTCCAAGGCAGCCAGCTTTCAGGGAGAAGGCTTACAGCTTTTTCATCTCATCCCCTGCATGCATCAGCCTTACTAGAGATATTAACAATGAAAGGAATTCGCAAGAGCAGGCGAAATATACACAAACACTGAAAGCTGGACGACGGGCATTAAACATCTTCAACACACCCAGAGAAGACACATTTTTTTTTATAGATTCGCCGGTATTCTCCCGGCTCGGGCCTTTTCCAAGTGGTGGCCCGGCCTTGGCTCCCTCTTTAGGGAGTGTCTGAGATCTAAGTCTCCCATGGGAGGAGGCACAAGTACCTCCTCATCTTTGGGACAAAGTGTCCCCAGACCTAGCTTCTCGTAGGGAGAACCTAGGCCTCTCTGGTCTGCCATTCCCGCCCCAAGGGGGCAAATGGGAATGACAGTCTTATGAGCGAAAGGCTCTGGCTCAGGCACCTACCCTACCCTACCCTAGAAGGGCTGGGCATGGTGTCGATTGCTTCGAGAAGACACTGCGGAGAAGAGATACATAGTCCTCCCCACCAGCTCCATTGCCAAACACGTTTCCAACATCTTTTCCAATACCTCATTCCAAGTATCTACCTCCACAACCACGACCATCAAGGACATTACCAGTGATAGACAGGACAACCTTCCATCCTCAGCAGGGGTATACATAATCCCTTGTAATGACTGCAGCAAATTATACGTGGGTGAAACATCAAGGGACCTCCAAACACGTATTTCAGAACACCAATACGCAGGTAGGTCTGGCGATACAAGGAATGCCTGTGTACAACACCGTAATTCACACAACCACTTAATAAACTACAGAAACTCAAGACTTAAAGCCACAGAAGACAACACTCAATAGCGAAGAATCCTGGAATCATCGCTTATCTCTATATTCGACAACTTTAACCAGAATAATGGCTTCTATAACATAGCTGAACCACTTGCCAAGAAACTTCTTCATCGCTATGCCACATAAGAGCATAGGAATGGAAGAACACTGCAGAAGGTCTGCTCACAAACTTATCCAATCTCCCTTCCAAGCTACCCAAGATTTTAAACTCTATAACCCCACTCGGTACATCATCAGATGCAGCATTCTCCACCTGACCTCAACATTCTGAACCTGACTGTAAATACTGTTTGTGACTTGAAAAAGCCCACTGTGTGGGCGAAACGTTGTCAATAAAGGATCACATTATACTGCATATGTGTTAATATTTCCATTGTGTCGGTATTTTATACCATTTATTTCCATCTTTGAAATATGTTAATGTAAGATATTCAGTATTATGTAGATTAGCTTACTCTGATGTGGTTACTAGGTTGTTATTGTAATTAGAATTTTTAACATGGTTAATGAGATGTGTTATATTTTAACATTATTGTTATACAATTTTCTTTATTCTGATACTGGAATAAGAAGCATACAAAACGCCAGTCAATAACTAAACTGAATATCTTGTGATAATTACATTCTTGACGGTTTTGGTTCTGTTATTTTGTAGTGAAGTTTAATTATTCACGTAGAACCCCTATTAATATTATAATATATAATATAAACGTGTAATAAGTCCCTTTCTTCCACATGTTTTCATGTATTTTCTTGGTATGTGTGAAAATGTCCGTCTGTTCTCTTAGGAGAAAAATAGTATCAACATACGAGGTAAGAAAACACAGATTAAAAGCAACAGAGAAGTGCATACATGAAATACGTAAGAGTAAGAGACACGCAAATACTCAGACATGTCTGTGTTGGGAGAGATCTTCACAACCTGCTCATCACTATTATTCATTAAAAGATTAAGTGACATGTTAGCATACAAGTGAAAAAAAAAATCATAATTTTTCAACATATCGCGATTTACCGGTGTTTCTAACAATGGTTAAACTCCAGATGCAATTTGCGTGTCAAGAAAACAATCGAGTTTCAACATGGTTACTTTATGTTTTCCAAAATTACAAGAAACGGACATCAACTGCATATTATATATTATGTGAAAGTGTTTCTTTGTTTTTAATATATTTTTGCCCCCCCCCCAAAAAAATGAATATTCATAAATATCTGTCGTTTGTACGAGGATGATTAATAATGTTGGTAGAATTTCCGACAATATGTTAGGTAAAAGGCCACATTTGCAACTAACGTGACACTTTACTGGGGCAACGTTTCGCTCTTCAGAAGCTTTGTCAAGTAGTAAAGGCTGTAAGTCACTATATTAGGTTGGCAACATAAAATTTGGATTTCCTATATTATGTTAGCATGTAAAATGTTGCATTAGTTGCACATGTGTTCTTTTATCTAACAGAGGATTATTTAGTCTGAAATTCCCTTCTCTGTGTAAATAAAGAAATACACACCTCTCGTTATGTATATACTTAGAGATACAAAACTGTGTAGCTATACTGAAAAATACACAACACCTCACTGTATATACAACTGGATAGACACTAATCTCACCCTATTTAGAGTGACATATACATCTTTCACTGTACACTGAGAGTCATACAACACCAAATGTGACCTAAGAGAAATAAATAGATTGCTTTAAAAACGGGTTATCATTTTAATAACTATTTTGAGACGATTCGAGTTTCAAACAGTGTTCAAGGTGACGATGAGTTCTGGATATTGCTTAGGTAAGAGTTGAGTCAGTCACAAGTTGTAATGAGCTTAGAGTCACCGCACGAGTCAATGTCGCCTTAATTTAAATAATGTTTAGCAGATGTGGGCTTGAGTATTTGTCAGTTCGTGCTTGGCACGACGTTGCACCCTCAGTGGGGCTATATTCTGCAATGATGTACGCATAGTGGGGCTTTATTATACAACGTTTTACACATAGTGGGCCTTTACTATACGGCATTTTACCTATAGTGGGGCTTTATTATTCAACGTTTTACACATAGTGGGCCTTTACTATACGGCATTTTACCTATAGTGGGGCTTTATTATACAACGTTTTACACATAGTGGGCCTTTACTATACGGCATTTTACCTATAGTGGGGCTTTATTATACAACGTTTTACACATAGTGGGCCTTTACTATACGGCATTTTACCTATAGTGGGGCTTTATTATTCAACGTTTCATTCTTGTCAGGTATTCTTCATATACTGCTATTGTGGCTAAAAGTATGTAAGTATTATGGATTTCATAAGTGTTATGGTTATGATCAGCCACACCAGTTCAGACGGCATTTTGAAATGGCAGTCACTGAGAGATGGAAGTAATGACGAGTCACTCAGTACTGCATGATAATGTGTAATGATCAGATAGTGAGTGACAGATGGCAGTGATCGTATCACTCAGTGATACGTTCACTTGATTTTTTTCGTACTTTTCAGGATATGTAATGTAGAGCCGTTTTTATATCATTTGCATCATCGTTTCCCTCAGACAATTTTAATAGCATTGAGAAAAGATCTAGCAAACACTTTTCATGAATGGAGTTACCTCAATATAACATGCCAGATACAAAAAGGCCTACAGATAAATGATTTTGTATTTAATGTCTCCTGAGCACCAGTTGGGGGAAGCCCTATATAGATTTTTATCACTTTGTGGCTGATTCGGTAGAGTCACCTATTTCCTATTAAATGGACTCCAGTTCGATAGCTAGTATTGTTATTATTAGGACATGGTGGGAGTCTCATTTCTAAGTATGCCCCTTTATTGATTGCTAGTCACTGTTTACACTTATACGTGATGCATGATGCCAGATACAAGGTTCAAAATAATAAGTAATATGGGTAATAGGGCGCTGTTGATAGGGATATATGAGAGTAGAAATGTGTGAAGGTTAAGGGTGGGTTAGAGTTTTCGGGTGTGACAGGGTAAGGTTTAGTCGAGGGCGGGAAGGATCAGTGCGAGTATAAAATCATCGATGTCATATTTGGTGAAAAAGGTGAATTTTCACTGAAAAGTCAGTCTGGATCGAAGTATGGACTATTAGGAAGGAGGTCAGAGTGTGTTAGAGCGGTGTAGATGTCGAAAATGAGTTTTGCGTGCCTCCTGATAGACAAGGCAATCTATTGAGATACGGTGGACCTGGCAGTCCTCACAGAGCAGTGTCAGTTGCTTCTCTATGTGTTTATTAGTGGGCGAAACGTGTGTCAGATTTGTAAGCTTGACAGTGCAATTTCCTAAACTCGACACTGATGGGAAGATAGCTTAAATTCTAACTGTGGTTTGGTAGATAACAATTAATTACATTCTAACTTGAAGCAACGTTGCTTCCAGCAGTTGCGGAGTTTTTGAGAGAGTACTGAAAGAAATCGTCCGAGAAAGTAATAATCCTAAGGAAAACTGGGAGCTCGAGAATAGCTGACCAAGTGACCGTCTGCTTGTTCATTGCCCTGAACATCGCCGTGTCCACGGACCTGGCAAATAACGACTTCATTGTGTTTGCTAGAAATGCGATATACCCATCTCCTTTTGTATACAACTTTTGTTGATATAAGTCAAATTCCTGGAAAACATGGTCGCAATATGTATGACAGCACTAGGATATTGCATACAACTCTGTTGTGGAAATCCATGCCAACTTTAGAAAAAGATATGGGCTTACTCTTTCCAGAAATAAAGCAGCTCCATAC
Source organism: Cherax quadricarinatus (assembly GCF_038502225.1). Taxonomy (NCBI): domain Eukaryota; kingdom Metazoa; phylum Arthropoda; class Malacostraca; order Decapoda; family Parastacidae; genus Cherax; species Cherax quadricarinatus. The sequence continues at coordinate 3,766,329 of NC_091362.1, forward strand.
CAGACACCATCGAGAGATTTAGAATCACCATTGTACACTGCTAGCCGGAGCATGAGATTGAAAGAGTTCAAGAGAAGCCCCAAGACACAAACGTAGCTCATGATGGGATCAACTTTAGAAAGAGTAGCGAGGATGGTTGATGAATATAATTAGTCTCTGTAGTCTAGTTTAAATAAAATCACAGTTGACTTAGGGGTTTGTTTATCAGCTCACACCCAAGAAAGACAGGCTAAAGTTTTAAGTAAATTCTCTCTGAATGAAAATAAAGTCTTCACATTTGGAGACTGTCGTACATTCTTAGGAAAATACTGAAAAAATTAATAACTATTAAATATAATCAGTTGTAAAACTAGGCACAAAACATTATGTTTATTCTTCCTAGAGAGTCACATGATACTAGATTCCTTTCAGCCATGCAGAAGAGAGTTCTTTTCTGCATGTGTTATGTAAATTGAAATACTCTAACCATCGTTTACTCTTCACCTGCCTCTTTATGATATCAAGTTATATTCCGTCTCCTGATAATTATCCATTATTCATGCCTCTGATGGCTTTTCTTTCCTCTTCTGGAAATATCTCACTCAACTCATGCAATTTACCCTCAATTCTTCCTTCATTTGGTGTCATTATTATCGCAATTTTTATTAATATTAGTAACGATATTTTTAACAGTAGTAGTGATGGAGGCATTTGCAGTAGTAGTTGTAGGAATAGACGTAGTAGTATTAGTTGCTACAGTATTGGAATAAGAGAGAAGACATTCGCAGTATCCAGAGAGGAAGTGGTGTGAAGAGGGAGTACAAGTGATGGTCATGTAAGTGTGGACGGTGCTTCCTTGTGGATCTAAAACTGAATTTGATGGCCGTGAAAGCATTGGTCAGATTTGACTTGCAATAAAGTAGTAGAAATAATGGTCATTAAAAGACAAATGTAACCACCTGATTTTTAAGAGTTTTTCATTTATGATAATTTTGGCACCATTCCTATTCATAATGGGCTTATATAATCTCCAATGCATAACGCATGCACATTTGTACTTACCGACTCTAGTGTACATATTTCTAGATTCTATAATTACTCCGATGTAAATATAGCGTATCACAGCTCCACGTGAGATCACGTAAACTCTTCACCGGATTGTGTAGTTTCTTCTGGTCTGTTTGTGATCAGAACCTTGATGTGGCAGCAAAAGCCCCTTTGATTTTACTCTTGGCTAAAGATATGATTTTAGATATGCCAGTTTTATGCAATACGTATTAGATATATAGAATTCGTAGAACATCGAAATATTCACAAATCTCTGGTCGAAGGAGACTCGAACCTACGAACCTTGGGACAAGATACGCAGTGCTCTAACCACCCAGCCACACTGGTCCAATACCTTCGCCTGTTCTGCGAATTCTAAACATTGTAAAAATCTCTCGTCGGTCGATGCATGCAGGGGATGAGACGAAATAGCTAATGCTACCAGCCTGAAGGCTGGCTGCCTTGGATCAAAACGTCAAGCGTTAGCTAAGTGCCAAGGTATTGGACCAGTGTGGCTGGGTGGTTAGAGCACTGCGTATCTTGTCCCAAATTGCAGTAATGTACAACCCACCACAGAACTGCAGGAGGCCAAGAGAAGAATACGATGAGAGCAACATAGCAATGGTCGACACACTAGCCGAGGTGGCCAGGAGAGGGTTCGTAGGTTCGCGTCTCCTTCGAACAGAGATTAGTGTTTATATACACATATTAGTTAATAATTCAATTACTTACAAAAGCAAACAGAAGTTTACTGAACAAAGCACATTTACAATATAAGGGGAAGTACAAGTAACACTGTATAAAAGCCAGTGAAAATAAAGAGCAAATATCAGCGAAAAAGTTGTTTTCATAATGTGGACCCTCGAATTTAGTAGTGCCTTTTCTGTATGCGAAACTATTTTTATTATCTATAAAATGTATGTTTTGTTAATATTTCCCATAGGAAATAATGTAAATCCAATTAAACCATTCCAGACACCCAAAAATATTAGCAAACAATACATTTTATAGATAATAAAAGTAGTTCTGCATACAGAAAAGGCACTACTAAATTCGAGGGTCCACTGATTACGAAGTGGTAACACATATATTAAAAAAACTAGTTATAATGAAATTGCATCGAGTGGCTGTATATAGAAATTTTAATATTTCGTTGATACTTGTTGACGTTTTTAATTGAAACACAGTTAAATATATCACATTCTTGATCCCTGAGTGAATATAGGCAGCACTTACGTAACTGATATTAAAACTGCTCATCAGATGACAGTCCACTATGGTAATCAACTCTCTGGCGATATCAAGTTTCCAATCCACTATATTATTACTTCATGAGTTTTCTCTTTAGACGCGAAATTGTTCCTGCTAATCATGTTAACGTTCTCGAAAACAAAAATAATTGTAAAGTAAAAGGACACAAGTGCAACTAATGTGACATTTTATTGTGGCAACGTTTCGCTCTCCGGGAGCTTTATCAAGCCAATACAAACAATACATGGACACAGAGGGTATATAAAGGCTCTGAGTGAAGTGCAATACTAGTGAGGTACCATTTCGATGTTCACTAGTGGTAGTAGTAGTAGTAGTAGTGGTAGTAACAGAAATAATACAATATGGTAGAGCAATTAATTCGTACATGAGTAAAAGGATATAAAAGCTATTACTTGGGTAACATAAAAATAGGCTGGACAAATATAGACTGGAAAGAGGCAGGTTGTTTCAGTGTTCACTCTCTGTAATGTGCTTTGTGTAGTATAACAGGAGAGACTATGTGATGGCAGGGTTTACTGTTTTCAGGAGGATTCTTGCTAAGACTTCGGAGATGGTGAAGCTGCCGTTGTTTTGTTTAATTGTATTCGAAACAGCGATCAGTGCTGATTCAAGGCACTTGCGTCTGCGGAAATTAGTTTCTTTGATCACTAATTGGGCGTCTCTGAATTTCATGAGATGATTGGTGGAATTTCGGTGTTGTACACAGGCGTTGTTCAAGTTGCCGTTCCTACATGCGTAAATGTGTTCATTGAGGCGGGTGTCGAGGTTTCTTGCTTGCGAAACGTTGCCACAATAAAATGTCACATTAGTTGTACTTGTGTCCTTTTACTTTACATATTGTCGGTAATTCTACCAACTTTATTACAAAAATAATTGTGATGAAATGACTGACAGATAATTGTTTCCATTTTAACTAATAATCCAAAAATATAATAAATATAAAATATATATATATATATATATATATATATATATATATATATATATATATATATATATATATATATATATATATATATATAAATATAATATGTAAAATATAATAAATATATATATATATATATATATATATATATATATATATATATATATATATATATATATATATATATATATATATATATATATATATATATATATATATATATATATATATATATATATATATATATATAGATAAGAGGAAATAAACAAGAACAAGAGCTAGTAAGAAAATAGAAGAAAACCCAGAGGGGTGTGTATACATATGCTTGTACATGTATATATATATATATCAATAACAACACAGCAACTAGCCGAGGACACGAACTCACGTTGTTTTGTCCCGTCCCATGGTGAGTTTACTGAGAGTTTACTATCTCCATTTTTATGTGATGTGAACTATTGCACTATTATGAATGATAGTTTCATTGTGGGAATATCTAAATACATAGTAATACATAGTATAGGGACAGAAGCTAAGTATATTTCTCTTTCATACTTCGTCACACAGGATGGGTTACATTCATGAAGTAATGGAATCTGTCATGGACGATGGAGCAGACAGAGAGAGAGACCGCTAAGTGATTAAAGGATGAGGGATGCAGCTAAGTGATTAAGGAGAGAAGGGAGGAGCTAAGTGATTAAGGGGAAAGGGGAGCAGCTAAATTATTGAGGGGAGCGGGGAGCAGCTAAGTGATTAAGGGGAGAGGGGAGCACATAATGGAGTGGAGAGGGGAGCAACTAAATTATTGAGGGGAGAGGGGAACAACTAAGAGATAGCGGGGAGAGTTCACAGCTAAATGACTGAGAAAAAGTGAGGCAGCTAAGCGACTGAGGGGAGGGGGAGCAGCGAAATAATTGAAGGAAAGGGGGGAGGATGAATTAACGATTATTGAGAGACGAACAAGAGGAGAGGGAGGAAAAGTGGACTGAGGGAGAGGTATTGGAGAAAATGAATGAGAAGAATCAAGAGGAGAAGAAGGATGAGATGGGTGAGCGGAGTTAGAATGTTTAAGGGGGCAGCGAAACAAAGACTGAATGAACAGGTAATGGAGAATGTATGTTAGGCAGAGAGAACCAAACAGATCGTGTGCTCTGAGAGTGGGAATTAGATGACGGCGAATGAGAGAGAAGAAGCTTCAGAAAGAAGAGGAATAAGCAATGGGAGTTAGAAAAGGCAGGATGAAGATAGAGGTGTGCGAGGCAAATAAGGTTAAGGATTTATTATTATCATAATTATAATTATTATTATTATTATTAGTTTTTTAATAATAATAATAATAATAATAATAATAATAATAATAATAATAATAATAATAATAATAATAATATTATTATTATTATTATTATTATTATTATTATTATTATTATTATTAGTTTTTTAATAATAATAATAATAATAATAATATTATTATTATTATTATTATTATTATTATTATTATTATTATTATTATTATTATTATTATTATTACCATTATCATTGGTTAAAACGGCGCCGTGAATGAAAGGTTTCGTGTGATGTGTAAAATATGTTGATAGCGAATTTTAAAAAACTCACTTATCCAACCTATTTTAATTTTTTATTCGGCGATTCTTTTAATTAGTTTCTCTGATAAGCTAATTTCAATATTTTTTGCAGTAATAGAAAAACTCTTGAGTTTCCATGACTGTAAGCGCATTTTTATCCTTTTAAGACCATCGATGCAAATTTTACATATTGCAAAATAGGTTTAAGGACTCAGAATTATCAGAGCTTCGATATATTAAAAAGACGTAGATGAAATAAAACTCATGGAGACAAAATAGGAAGAAAAAGGTTGTATGCATATTTCGATCTCCAAATGTGCTTCTCTTCAGCATACCTTTGTGGAAGACTCTCTGGTGATGCGACCTGAAAGTCGAAATACGCAGCTTATTTAGTCTCAGTGAATAGTGTTCAGTACACTCTGCTGCACCAATAAAGTTAGTGTTTTGTCGAGGATATTTTCTGGTTATAAGACTGAATAAATTAAAACAGTAGCCCTAGAGAGAGGCATAACCTATGAAATATATTAAAAAAAAACGGAAATATGTTAAACCTTTTTCCCTTTCAGGATTGCTGATTATTTTTCTTGTCTCATGAACCTGTAAGAAGAGACGTAGATCTTTCAACTTTGTACTGTGCTGATATTCATTATTCGCATACACATGACTCACGAAATCATAATAACGCGATTGTAAACAAACCACGGAACGGGTGGGGTTTGAACCCATCGCGAGTGAGTCCTAAAACTCCAGGCCAGGCAGTTGTTCTATTTGGAAAGACTGGTTGCAGCCCTTTGGAATTGGTTCACATAAATTTTCGGGTCTCGGTGATATGTTAGGCGGTTTGCCCTGCTGGTAAAGTGATTCTTGTACCATCGGTTGTTCCTTTACTTCCACTGATTCAAAAAACATTTCGAAGCTTCGGCGGTATTGAGACACTGATTGCAGAGGACTCTTTATTGTACCAATAAAGAGTAATTATACCAATAAAGAGTCGTTTGCTGTCACTATCTTATCTTTCACTGATTCACGAGAATCTTTCCTTACAGATTATTTAGAAATACTTGAGAAAATTTGAGGGTGTTAAAAGGATTTGTAATAATTTTATACCTTTTTTGTCGGGAAAAAACTATGAGAAAGAATGTAATACCGAGACTGGAACAAATCGCAAGTAAAATAACTCGTACTTTCGAGACGAAATTTCGGTCCGTTCTGGGAAATTATTAAGTTATAACTGCGTAAGAAAATGATGAGGAAAGCAGAAGATAAGTCAGGTGAGGAGCTGAGGAAATTGTCAGACAGGTCAGATGAGGAAGAATAGTTCATCAATTGGGAAAAAATTCACATTTCAAGACTGAAACGAGATATTTAATAACAGTTTACGCTTTGTAAATTAAGATATCTAAATGATTATTTAGAAGAAAAAGCTAACTTCTTTTTATCATTAGTAGATGGAATAAGCTATGAGTTATCAAGACAACGAAACAATTAAACAAGACCACTATTGAGGGTAAGGTAACAGAAAATCACTGAGTCAACGGAAGAATAAAACTGCTGAGACCTTTGAGAATGGAATAAGGAAACGGTGTTCATAGCAGTGAAATACCACCATAAAAAACGAATGATTTATATACATGTAATATGTTTTTCTCATGGAAATTATTAAACAAAGGAACTGTTTTCATAACCAGAATGGGCTGTTGAATACAATGTTTTGCTGTCTACGTGAAGAAAAAATTCGAGAGTGCTCTCTAAATAATAACAGGATTTAAAGCGGAGTGACTCGTCAATCCATCTAAGCTGTCACACAGAAAGAATTATTATTATTATTATGGGGAGCGCTAAACCCGGATGGATTATACAGCGCCTTTGAGTAGTAAGGACGGAAGACGTTCAACCTTAATACAGGTAATTAGAGTACAGATCCAGTTCCTTGTATCATGACAGAGAAACACAACTCGTTAACCATGATAATGGTTTTTAATCAGCAATCTATGGAGCACCAGTTAGTGACGCAAACGTTAGGGTAATAACTAATGTCCAGTCTGTGAGGCAGAAACTGTGATATTTAAACGATGATAGAAAGAGCGTTCAGTCTCGCTTCATTTGCGTGAGGTGTTATTTTTTGTACGACGCATTTAATTATGTAAAATAATTTTTATTGTTATCATTTAGCAGCTTATCAGTGTGATAAGCTGCTAAATATGCAGCTAATCACACCGAAATATCATCTTTGAAATTTAATTAAATTCGTCAAGTATTATATGATTATTTATCAACAGAATCTCATGGATACAGAAAAGTTCTTCCAGAACACGCGTTATCAGTGGAGCTGTGGCGCTTATACTAGAATTCTGGTAGTTAAACCCTAACAGCCTTGTTAGGCTGGGCTTCACCTCGGAGGAATGGTCTTAGACCAAGACACGCTTACTGTGACATCTGGAATCATGACGAAGCAGTGTACATATACGGAAGAGAGTAGCAACGATCCACCCATAACTATCCCCCCCCCCGTCCCTTTATCCAGCTTGGTGCATAAAAAGCTTTTATTGGGGGCGCCTCCCCGGCGGCTATTGTGAGCAAAATTTGCAAACATTTTTCTTCGAATACGAGGCGATAAAATGTGACAAAGTTCTATGAAGCCCCAAACATTGTTTTGCGTATAACCTTCATAGGTATTTGGACGAGATTTTTTTTCGTTTTAAATTCAAATTTAGATTTCATTGTAGATAAATGAATACAGTTATTCCGTATCTGACTTTGCAATCTTTATACCAGATTCTGGTGAATTTCACAGTCATTTGACTCACATTTATGGTGAAAAAACACCAATACTTACGGAGGAGGGCGCAAACATACACACACACAATTCAGTGAAGAGGCGGAGCTAGGAGTTATGAATGACCCCTGCAACCACAATTAGGCGAGTACATTAAGTGAGTACTCGCAAACAATACCGCTAATCAGAAATTAGTACAGTTTTAAGGAAATAATAGAAAAAGAAATTAGCCAAATGGCTATATGTTGGGCACATTTAGTAGTAGCGGCTATTTACAACTCTCCACCAAACAGCAGGTGATCAAGACAGAAATACGAAGAAACATCAAATCAATGGCTGATGCTACAGTGATAACAAAAAGAGCCCGACTAAGGATATGTCACTAATTATTCGTGATTTAAATCACAAAGAAATATAGACTGGGAGAACTGGGACTCTCAATCAACGGAGAGGGCAGAAACTTGAGGAGTAGAGATGAGGGCAATAACCTGAAGAGTAGAGAGTTAAGATAATGGTACTGATGGAAAATCTTGGTATCATGTGAAGGACACAATAGAAAAAGATAAATAATGAACTAGACGATAGAATATTCACAATAAGAACATGAAATGTAAACGGAATAGAATATGACAGGCTGCTGGGATCTAGCAGCCATTCAGTACGTGTTTTCAAATACTTTGTGGACGTAGGTGTTGAAGAATTAATGGCAGGCGAGAGACCGGAGAAATCAAATTCCAGTATACGAATCTATGCAGGATGAGCGCCTTCCTGAATATATATATATATATATATATATATATATATATATATATATATATATATATATATATATATATATATATATATATATTCTTTTCTTTCAACACACCGGCCGTATCCCACCAAGGCAGGGTGGCCCAAAAAGAAAAACGAAAGTTTCTCTTCTAAATTTAGTAATTTATACGGGAGAAGGGGTTACTAGCCCCTTGCTCCCGGCATTTTAGTCGCCTCTTACAACACGCATGGCTTACGGAGGAAGAATTCTGTTCCACTTCCCCATGGAGATAAGAGGAAATATACATGAACAAGAACTAGAAAGAAAATAGAAGAATATATATATATATATATATATATATATATATATATATATATATATATATATATATATATATATATATATATATATATATATATATATATATATATATATATATATGAAAGAGTAAGAATAGTCATTGTGACATCGTGTAGAGAAATACTTATTCTCATTATAAGGTCAATAATAAAACAGAAATATATGATTACAAAGTTTAAAAAGTAAAACTTTATAAAATATATGTTAAAAAGTAAGAATTAATGATAATGAAAAAAACATGGGAGTTCGCAAGAATCTGCACGTGCCGATACTCAGCTTAAAATGATAAGTGAAGAGCCTGCGTCAGCCTCAACTCAATATTCAGGACTTGAAACGACTTGTCGCTTATTGAAAGGTCTCGTGTAGGGACATGCTCTCCAGTGACAGAAAATGTATAGTGATAGCAGAGGAGTGGTAATCACGACTGACTAGTAACCAAATTTACTTTATATAAAAAGAGACAAACTCCATTAAACAAAAAGGTTGTAGAGATCAACAGCGCATGAAAATACTCAATTACACTAATTCAAAGATGATTTGAATGTGTTCCGTTTAGCACTTCTGTGTTTATTTGTTGTGGAATCCTTCTGTACCTCCCCACTGCTCTCCACACACCCTTCGCAACACACCAACCTCTCCCCGCACACACCTTTCTCCCCAAATCCTTCCCCCTCCTAATACTCAGCTCCTCCCTATGTCCCACCTCTCGCCACAGTCTTGCCTCACTGAAATTTTTTTAATAAATATTTCATGAGGTTTTTACCAACATGTTCTAAGTGCTCACTGAAAGCCTCTAATGAGCTCTACGAGCGCAAGATTGCTAAAAAAATCCACAGGTTAATTAGAGAGTAAAAAATAGGCGATTAATGCAGCAACGGTGTATATAACCTGAGCTTATCCCAACTACACCAACGATGTGTGTAACTGAATTCATTCTAAATACATCACTTCTGTATATAACCTTAGTTAATCTAAAATACAATAATGATATTATTTATTCATGTAGTTCTAAATACACCAGTGGGGTGTATAATCTGAGTTCTTCTAACATACACCAGTTATGGTTATAACTTGTGGGAAATATATAATTTCCACTTAAAGCAAGATAAACAAATGAACCTGCGACTGTGATAATAACTACTCTTAAAACCCACTCGGGTTCGTCAGGCCGCTTAACCTTTTTTTACTTCTCTCATCCTGCCTTCCAACATTTTTCACTGTTCTGACCTAACACAGACCTTAACTTCCTCTTTCTGGCCATCTATGTTATGGACTGTGACTGCCGAAAGACAGACACAGACAGAACACACAGACAGACGCACACACACACACACACACACACACACACACACACAGACAGACGCACACACACACACACACACACACACACACACACACACACACACACTTGATACTCTGGTGACTCACTAACTTTCGTCGTTCTACAGATTTCATAACAATCCTGTTTCTCCCTTTAATGTTATGAGATTTAAATACCGTTCACAGACTCCTCTGTTGACACATCCATTCCTAACACTAATTTACATCTGTCTTTTGATATATCTCCGGTCATTCGTTACCTAGACATCAACTTACTGGTATAACTCAGCTTTTTTAGTGCTCACTTCTAGCTTCATTCTGATGCACACCATCAAAAATTTCCACACCAATGATTGCAACTCAGTGTCTATATTTTCACTTGTACTGTTTAATTTACAAACAACAGCGGTAATTCTCATTGTATATCAGTTTTTCTCTTTAAATTGCACATTCATAGCAAACCAGTCTTCAAATCAGCAGAATGGTGATTTAACTACAATAGTTAAAACGTTTGATTACAATAACGAAATTAGAAGTAATTATCAACTTATCAAAAATCTCCTCTTCTCCAACTAAAACAACTAAAATTATGGACTCTATGCATTGACTACTAAGATTTTCTTATGTTTATTTTATACT
>NC_091362.1:3786983-3794483 GCF_038502225.1 Cherax quadricarinatus
TTAAGTAGATGTTTGTTCAGCTTTGTCAAAGTTCAATATCCCGAAAATTTTCAATATAAAATACCTATGACTCATGAAGAAGAATAAATTAAACATACAAAATAGTGATTGCATATTTTGAGAGTGGAACTATTTTATATAAAGCAAAAATTCATGAATTTTTCTTCACACGTTAAAAAGCTTGGGCATTGTGGGAAGCATTCTGCCTTCCGGACCTAATTAACTTTCTTTCTTTGACACTTTTACTGAGGCATTCTTTACTTTCATATATATGTAGTCTCACTCACATTGTCTTCAATCATTCTGGCCAATATGGTAATATGGAACAGCATTTAGGAAAACCATTTTAATTTTCCATGTGGTTTATTTCGAATTACTCTATGTAAGGATAAATCTCTCGTGTTGATAACTGTGAAAAATGAAAATGTTTAATTTGGAAAGCGTGGTGAATAGCAGAAAAAGTTTGCAGCAGAAGAGAGCTGTCTCAAATTTAACAGATACATCACAAACGGAATATTAAGTGAGATAGTGGCTGGAAGGTGAAGGGAAGCTCATTCGGGAAAGGGATGAAAAGGATTGGGAAAGGATGAAAAGAAAGTGGAAAAGATGGAAAGGGTCGGAAATAATGAAAAGGATTGGGAAGGAATGAAAAGGTGCGTAATCCAGGTGAGAGGTGAAACACAGGACGGGGTAAGGCGAAGAGATGGGAAAGGCAAGTGTAGGGTAGAGGAGGTAATGTGTATAGGAGTAAAGGAAGGTGTAAATGTGAGGTGCAGTTAGAGAGAGGGAGCCGAGCTGTATCAGATTTTACTCTCGCTTAAACGAAAGAGACTACAGCTTTTATTTACATAACAACAGTGCACATAACAATAGTATATGTAACACTAGTTATATAAACTATTGTTTCCATTTCTGCATTATCTGATAAAACTGTAATTATCATTACCACAATTATTGTTACTGCTATGTAGAGGGCTATTATTACATTTAAAGACAGATGGTATAATGTGCCAACTGACCTAGGCTTCACTGTACTCTATATTAGAGCAAGAATATACCGACATGCTTGTTAATTAGATTCAATATGGTGAGAATTAATAGTGCCTGGGGGACGATACGTCTTCTCAATCAAATGCAATAAACTGCATCTTGTGTTATTTAAATATTCCGAGTTCCACAGCTTTGCACGAACCTATGTAGATATATATATGCTTTACCATCAACAGGTATCAAGCACATCACATCGAGTAACGTTAAATAAAGTCTGCGGTATGATTTTGCCATATTTCACTAAGTCACAGAAATCCTTAATTAAAGCAAAAATACTGGTTAACATGAAGGAAGCATATCATCCAGCGCTTAATTTAACGTGATATCTCTTTTAATAGTCGAAGTATTGAACATTTCACTCAAACAACAAGGATTTAAGTAGATGTTTGTTCAGCTTTGTCAAAGTTCAATATCTCGAAAATTTTCAATATAAAATACCTATGACTCATGAAGAAGAATAAATTAAACATACAAAATAGTGATTGCATATTTTGAGAGTGGAACTATTTTATATAAAGCAAAAATTCATGAATTTTTCTTCACACGTTAAAAAGCTTGGGCATTGTGGGAAGCATTGTGTCGCTGAAGGTTAATAAACGTTAATTTAATGAAAATGTGTAATGTATTAAATGTTAACAGAACTGCATACGTTAATAAATTTCTATGATTAGTCACAGAAAAATAATATTACTGAAGGACCAGTTGACAAAAAATGATCTCCCGGTATGATAAAGAATATTATTAATATTCTATAATTTTTTGAAATTAAAGAATTGCATAATGCTGAACGAGTTGATTTGAATATAGAAAACTGTGAGCGGGTGCAGATGTTGCCAATGCTATTGACGCTGTTGCCGTTGGCGGAGCTACTGAGGTTGATGATGGTGGCACTGAAGCTGATGGCGGAAGCTCTGTTTCTGTTGAAGATAAATAGATAGTGGTACGAGGTGCTTATATCATAGTCAGAGACACAAATGCTGCTATAGGCAAGGCTTTATTGACGAACTTTTGCCACGAAGTAGGATTCGTGAAGTCAAAAGCAGATAAATTTGGTATGAGAATGCAAACACATAAATTACAAGCAACGCTGTGGGGTACGAGTGAAGTCACATTCATTTCCAATTAACCAAGTACATTGCTTACAATGTTGTTTACAATCGTTGTTTTAGCTGAAATTCTTGGAGATACTGACGAGTAGAGATTCAAGGTATCTTCTTCTCTACCCTCTGGATACTAAGTTCTTTTTCAATGATTAATGAACCGTTACATTCTCTGAGAAAGCTCCTCTTCTCTATATATTTTTATAAAATTTCTTGATCATTGCGTGTCTTTAGCTATAATGTTCTAAGGAATACTTATTCAATTCTGTGGATATCTCACCAGCACTGTAGCAGTTGTTAATGAAACTATACACTGCTGCAGTTGTATAGGTATGTTGAAGGTGTTTCTGTCTGGTGACAGAAAATGATTCACAGAGAAAAAAAAAGAGTTGAAAGGGCAGTCATCAATAACTTCATCTTTATCTTGTATAACGATTCCTACAATTTAGTTAAACCTCTATCCAGGAACTTCTAGAACTTTTATGTACCAATACGATCTGACTGCAATATATTATTTACTGCTACGTATCATATCACGACAAATAAGCAAAATGTGAAACTATTATTGGTTTCTTTCCAAGGGCTCACAGGAACTGTTCATTACCCGTCTTTCCCAAAGAAGAATACGTCTATATTAATGAAATCTTCCTTGAACTTGGTATTCACAATATTTTGTTATGACTTAAGAAAAAATGAATCGCTAAAAAGTAAGCAGTAACCTTTCTCTTTCTGTCTTCAAGGTCTTATCAAAAGCCAACATCAGGCTTGCCAACCATCATAAAAAAAACTTAGTTTAAAAGAAAACCGCAGTAAACGATATCACTGCCGGCTTGTACATGTGTATGTCATGACATTTTTTACGTAGGTGAAACTTCTAGGTACCTGACCACGAGGATCAGCGGAAAGATGCCTCACATAATGCCTGTATCATTCAAAGCAACACAGAGAACCATCTAAATTACCTCAGTGACAGACTAGATATCATGGCATAAGACAGACGAAACTATACTTAGAATCAGCTCCGATTGCCACGACTAGCACCATCGTACACAAATCAGGTTCATTCCTAAATTCAGAAACACTGCCTAAAACTCACCACATGACACTGCTGTTAATTAACCTACATTGAGATCCACGGTCGACATACTTGTCCAACCTATTTTCCCTATGTTTTCACTTGCCTGAGTCACATTACAATAGGTGACGTCAAACGAAAATGTAAACTTTTTGCTTACGTGTCTCCACTATGTATAAGCTTTGTTTACTTGACTGTTTGTGACTTTAATAACTCCATGGTGGACGAAATGTTTAAAAAAAATTTATAAACATCATATTGTGTATAATTAACATTTTGTCGTCGTATTCAACCACTGATAAACAAAGAGCTATACATAGAGTGAAACGTTTTCATACTTAGTTGCTCTACACCTGTGTCTTTCTTCAGTTTGATATAATATATGGAAATCAGATAACGCGAAAATTAAAATAAATCCGGTTCTCAATATTATAAAAAAATAGTAATATGATTTTCCGATAAATGAAAGAAAGATAAATTATTGTGATAGGCAATGCGTGTTAGTAAATGAAATTACAATGAAATTATATTTTTGACAATTACATTAATAGATTGCTCTAATGTGAATATAATAGCACATGATTACCCTAATCAGATTTGAAAATCGGACGCCATGTAGCCATAAAATTATGACTTGTTACATTAAAGATAATTATTAAAAATTTAATATATTTTTCTGAATTCTAAATTAATCTCGCTTACATTATTTTCAACGAGATAATATAAGCCTGAAAAATTGTGTACGCTGCAAATTATCAGTGGAAGAACATGTGCACAGATTATCAACAGTTTGACTGATCACAGACCGGGAAGTAATTAGCTGACAGAGGATTGAGCCTTCCTGGCACCTTGTGACGAATGAATCGCTCAAGTTTAGTGCTTCATGAAAAACAGAATACAATTATTATTATTATTATTATTGTTATTATTATTATTATTATTATTATTATTATTATTATTATTATTATTATTATTATTATTATTAATTTTTTGTATAAATATTACTATATTATTATATTCATGGGCAAGCGCTAAACTTGCAAGGGCTGGTAGGCAATCCAGTTTGATTCAAGTCCAGAGAGGGTTGCTTAACTTCCTCGAATCAAGAACCATTCACAAGCGTCGCTGCTCCATTTCAACAACATTGATGTTACAGTGTCGAAAGACACTGTAAACAGTGCTGATGTTACGAAGTTTTTTAAGATACGCAATTACTGATGTTGTTAGTGATGCTGTGCCTTAAGCTTCACTTATCAGTTGTATAATAATATTGATGCTGCTTCATGCTTTTCTTCACTAGGTTATTCATTTACAAATACTAGAAATAATATTATATATCTTATGATAATTAAGTGTATTTAAATATGGTACATTATAATCACTTTTATTATTAATGTTTATTATTGTAATAATTATTATTTATTATAATTATTATTATTATTATTTATTCATTAAAATTATTATTTATATATTTATTATTAGAATTATTATTATTATTACGGGTCGTGAAGCGCCTGGGGAATTGGAATTGAGTGGCAGTCAGGATTGTTGTTGTTGTTGTTCTTAACTGGATTGATCCAGGAAAGTGCAATTTTAATTCTCTGGATCAAGAGCTCTTCATCGGAGTCAAGCTACCTCCCTTGAGAGGCATGCATTTGTAGTAATTACCTCAAAGTTACTAAAAGCTGATAATTTCCCAAAGACTGAAACACTGATCATCTAAATACCGTGCAAATTAACAGCGAAATAACAGCGAAAGAATTAGTGAAAAATAACTGCGGAGGCAATTATTGAAAATAACTCTGCGGAAACTGTTTCCCACATTTCACTATGTAATTATTCATTGACACATATGACTGTTGTCGAAGCTTCTTCTGCCTTGGCTCCCCTGCCTGTGGCCAGGCTACATTGCTGTGTTGCGACCAGCAAGGCTGCTGCTTCTACTACAGATCTGCAGGTATCTGTCTGAACTGGAACGTTAAGTAAGGAGTGATGCTGTTTCCTCTTAGAAATGCCTTCCTTTGTTCCGGTAAAATTTAGGCGTATTTACCTATAACTGGACTCAGTGTATGTTTAGGGCCCCAACTAGTGAGGGGCCCACATATCGTTAATTATTTGGTTCTTAACTCTTTGTGAGTCTCGCCGTAATGTGTATCGTTTGATAGACCTCGCATGATCTCAAATATATATTAATATATTATACAAACCATTTCTGTTCAGAAATCAAAATACTATTTTTGAAGTTTTCATCGTATTGAAAATATATTTTTGAAAAATCGGCAACAACATGGAACATGCTTGCAGCTTGCCAGTGGTAATCACTCAATCATAAATATAGCTCTAATGTTAAAATTTAATTTCCATTAGTGCATTAGCTGAGGGAAGTGAGGAGCTCCCTGAAGGAGACCCTTTAATGTTACTCCATTTAGGGGCCCCTGAACCTCTAAATTTAGTACTAGGTAATATCTGTGATAACTGCTGGCAACAGAGTTATGTCATTCAGTGATTCACATCAAGTGTTACCCTCGTCTTTTCTGTGGTGCACAACACCGCCTCTCAGTGTGGGGAATTTTGAGTGTGCCTTTGAATTGCAGCAATATATATGTAAATAACACAACTGACGTTTATGTACTGTAGAAACCCATCAGTTATTATAATCTCAACTCAGATTAGCTCAGGATAAAAAGTTACCAAATTTCTAATATTTGAATGGCCGAATTCCTTATATTTCCTTTCTTGTGAATTCTATCTACTTGACTCAGACCCAAGAAATCAATCATGTATGAATTCAGTATATATTATCTTATTAACAAGGTTAAAATTTTTTAAATTAGTACACAGTTTAAGAGGTACGATATTAAAGTAGACCGTGTGTGCCGCACAAGAAGGAAAACTTGCAATAAAATTTTGTTTTTCAAAACTTTAATAAATGAATTATAGTAATGAGAATATAACAACATAAATTCCAGACTTTCAGGATTAAAAGCAACAACACTGGATCGCCCGTTAGCATGAAACTTATATATGATAAATTAAATAAAATTAAAAAAATAAAGTATATTCACTGAAAAATAAATTTAAACTGTATGAAACATAACCTTTCACTTTGTAGCTGATGAATTTACTGATAATACTGTTGCTACACGAAACTACTAATGATGATGATTACACTAACTTTACTGACACTGCAGATGTTGCTGTTGCCACAGCACTTGATGCAGCTGGAATTGCAATTACTGTAATGTAATTAATGTTGCTAGAACTCCTGATGTTTCTTGAGCTTTTAGCATCATTATTTAGAAGACAAAAAAGTATGATACACTGGAAGAGTCTTCGAATTTACAAATGAATATGCTCCTCTGGGCCACATTAATTTTAAAACCTCATTGAAAAATTTGAAGCGTTTTCCTTAGAACGGCTGTTGTATAATTTTGTAAAGATAATAAAGGAATACATAACCAAATGTGGAGGCGAGAGTAGGTGCTCACTGGACTGTTTTTTTTTAAAACAACTTCCTCGTTCAGCAGTAAAAGATTATTGCCACATATCGGGTAACAATATATCTGATAAAGATCTCATCATACTTGACTGCTGCTCACTGGAGACTCGATCTTTTAATAATAATAATACTCATATAATAATTAGGTATTTTGTTATTCTTGAGCTGATATTGTATCGAGACAATGAGAAGTGTTCCGGCACGAGGCTTCTCACTACAACAACAATGATGAAGAAAACATACTTAATGTTTATATTTCTTAGTGACAGTACTATCATCAAAATCATAAGCGATGGAAATAAATGTGCTTTTAACTGAAACTTGTGAGCATGAGCAGCATCCTTCCTCTGCAGACACTCGCAACTTGATGAACAATCTAACAGGTGTTTAAAATTTCCTGCTAATGACAGACTGCAATCTCTCTCTCTCTCTCTCTCTCTCTCTCTCTCTCTCTCTCTCTCTCTCTCTCTCTCTCTCTCTCTCTCTCTCTCTCTCTCTCTCTCTCTCTCTCTCTCTGTCTATCTATCTATCTATCTATCTATCTCTCTCTCTCTCAATATCTGGTTCCTGGACGATGGTACCTTAGCTGGCACAACAGAATCTCTCCTAGAGGACATCATTAAAATTAAAGACATGGGAGAAAGCCTGGGCTTTTCTTTAAACCCCACCAAATGTGAAATAGTTTCTACCAATCAACAGATGATCCAGAATATTAGTGCCGTTTTACCAGGAGCATGAGCCATTGATCCAGCCAATAGCACTCTCCTTGGTGCTCC
>NC_091362.1:3799483-3879483 GCF_038502225.1 Cherax quadricarinatus
AGGAAATTTTAAATGACTGAGTCTTGGGATTGGAAGCTGGTCGCCCTTAGATCCTCGGCTTCCGTGATGAGTTTGTCACCCAACTCTTTCATTCCTCTGAGAACACGCTCCCAGGGCCCCGATCCAATTGGGACAAAGTTATATAATGGTGCAACCCCGCTGCATTTGTTAATATTCTGGAGTGTATCCGTTACTACCATATAGGGCTGGGAAATAAAATATTTTGGCTGCAATACGATTGTTAACTGTGGTAGTTACTTTGCTATATCACGTGCTTGGGAAACCTGAATTATAATATTAAGGAGTATCTATAATATTTGTTGAGATGTTACTTGGTTTATGCAACAGAGCTGCTTGTTAATTTTATTAACTGAGAGGTTGACGCTATCACTCAGTGATAGTGACAGCAACAGTAGTTTGAGCAACAACAGCAGCAACAAAAGAAACAGCAGTATTAGTAGAAACAGAAACTACAATAAAAGCAACAAAAACAATAGAAGCAATAATAACAATAACAACAGACGCAACAATAACAGCAACATAAACAACAACAGCAAGACATAACACTATCGGCAACTTCAGGAATAACAATAAAAATAACGTAATTGTTTCCCGTTACTTCTAATACTGTTGCCTCGTTAAAATTTCAAGAAAAATTAAAGTTCTGTTGCACAAAATCCCTCCAAACATATATTGATATTTCATAAAATTAAAATCACGAAAGTTTTTTTAAATTCAATCCCACGTCTCAATATACAAATCCCAATCACTAATTTATATTATTACATTCTATTTGTGTCTGTGTATGTACGCAGAGATGTGTGCAATTTTCAGTATGGTGAAATTTTTCTATAATCCGTATTTTAGGGATTAAAATATCTTAGAGAGGTGGCGAACAGGTTACATTCAGTCGTTTTTCACAATTGTTCAGTCGATAGTCTTGAAATTCAATAAACCAACCAGCCAAACAGGATATATACCTCTAGAGAGATGTGTATCTACCACTGCATACATGTATAACTTGAGGGAAAATATGGGGTATATATAGAGTCTAGGTGAATAGAGGTCTTAATGACCCTTCCGTTGTCGATAAGCCTTGAAGCTGACAAATTAATGCATACTATTTAAACTTGTATAGAAGAAAACTGCTCAAACAGAACAGTCAGTCACAGTCACCAAACTGGTCCACTTGTTAGCATTATCCTTCTTCTTTTTCTTCGTTTTATTTTGTCTGTTTTATTATTATTACTATTATTATTATTATTATTATTATTATTATTATTATTATTATTATTATTATTATTATTATTATTATTATTATTATTACTCTTTTGAAGAATATCGTTCTCTGTAAACACTGCTTGTGTAAATAGGGTCACACGAGAGTTACAGATCATCACCTTGTGGACTTGAACATGGAGAATCCCACAAGGGTGGCAGTACAATACTGTGTAAACTCGGATGATACAAGGGCTGTAGTTCGATACAGTGAGAACACGACATGTTAAAGATCACAGTTCGACACCATGAGAACCCGACCTACCAAGGATCACAAGGAGAACCCGACCTATTAAAGATCACAGTTCGACACCATGAGAACCCGACCTACCAAGGATCACAAGGAGAACCCGACCTATTAAAGATCACAGTTCGACACCATGAGAACCCGACCTACCAAGGATCACAGTGAGAACCCGACCTAATAAAGATCGCAGTTCGACACCATGGGAACCCGACCTACCAAGCATCACAGGGAGAACCCGACCTATTAAAGATCACAGTTCGACACCATGAGAACCCTACCTATTAAGGGTCATGCATCAAAGCCAACTTTACTCTTCGGTTGACTTTCACTGACGATAGGTCGCCGTGAATAAATTACAAGGGTGCCGACGATCTCTTGACACCATCGCAGAGTTAAGGTCTTCAACATCAGTTTAATGTACATAAGAAACTTGTACAACACGAGAGCCTTGTTCTTGGAAACGTCTGTTATAGAATGTTACACTGCAGCATAAGTGTCATATTTACATTACCTCGGCATATATCAGGTTCCTGCAACAAAATGGTGAGTAATACATCAATCCTCCTCTGTCAATAGGTCAGCAAGTGATATTTTGCAATTATATCCTGAAACTTATTGGAATTTTTGACGGTAAGTTATGATGATGGTGGATTAAGTTTGGACATTATTCATAACATATGCTATTTTGACATATGCTATTTTTGATATATGCTATTTTGACTCATGATTTGGTACTCTTGACTTGGTACTCATAGTATGAAGAAACTCTTGTTGCTCTGTGTGAGCTGTGATCCCAGTGCCTCGTTGTGTTGATGTCACTTGTAACAGTGACATCACCAACGTAACCCCACGGTTACATTATATGATCAATCCATATGCTTGGTTATCTCTTCTCATGCACTCTTACTTGTGTTTATTGCTGTAGATTTTGTATGTTAACTGATCGCCTTTTTTTTATTTATTTTTTAAAAATAATGATGAGAGTACAATGAGTAGAACAATTCTAAACTAACCCACAAAAAGGAAAGGAAAGTGGACAACGTTGTCTTTGGTTCTAGACGACGTCATATTTTCGGGGAATGACTGAATCACATTGTTTTAACAGAGGTTACACGAGAGGTTCATGTAAGAGCATCTGGCCAAAAAAGTATTTCGTTGACGGAAAGGTGCATATATGTTGGTTATAAAGAGGAAAGCATTACTTACAGAGGGAAATATATGAACAAATATGGAGTTACATTCTCGTTATGTAAATAAGATAAAAAAAAAAGGATTTTGGAAGATTCGTACTAACAACAGATAGTGAACTCGAAGCTTAAAAAATCAACTTGGACAAAACGCATTTACAGGTACAAAGTTTCGTTCAGTGTACATCTTCCTCAACTCATAACTTGGTAAGACTTTACATAGTGTAACGTTGTTCCAGTATAAGCTTATTCTGCAACGTTTCTTTTTTTTTTATTGTCAACAGTACGCTATTAAGATTCAGTCATTATAACCGATACAACATACGTGGGAGAACATTAAGGTAAGAAGTTTGAAAAATTACTAATTTTAAACCATAACTCATGAGACCATTTAGAGAACGTATGAATGGTCTCTAACTCACTGGCAAACAAAATTTTACTTTTTATCCAGTTCAAAAACTAAATGGATTTTTCTAGCTAAATGTTTTGCTCTGATCAGACATTTGAGCTTAGTCTCCAACATGTCAGTTCTTTTAAATCTTTTGACCAATAATTTGGTTAAGGTTAATAAGTATTAAGTGCGGTACATGCAGTGACGAAAACAGTCTTTCTTATGTATATATATATATATATATATATATATATATATATATATATATATATATATATATATATATATATATATATATATATATATATATATATATATATATATATATATACGTAAAACAGAATAATAAAAATTCTACAGTCATGCAAACATGCATCACAGTTTTCAGGTTTTTCCGTTTGTAATCATTATCGGTCCCCCTCACCAATGTCCAGCAGTAGTCAGCCATCAAACCGATAGTCAAGTTTCCCTGATATTTCTTTTCCACGATGCGAATGTGAAATCATTCACCGTGGGGTTCTGTTTCACAGAATACCTACTTGTTGGAGCAGAAGTTCGGATGTGAATTCAGCGTCCCAAAATTAATTGGAAACATATTTTTAAACGTAAATTGAAACCTTTGTTGACCAATGTAACACTAGGCTGATCTATATTTAATAACACTAACTGATTTATATACAATAACAGTAGGGTGACATAAAGCTTAGAAAGCTTAATAAACGACAACACTCTCTTTTATAATTCTATGCTCTAAGCAGAACTTTATTTTAGGAAAGTAAGATATCTGAACTAGTAACTGTACTGAGATAATACAACCCTCTCATATAACCATTAACACACATTTGGACTTCTGTAACTCACACTTTACTGTTTGTTAAGTGAGCCAGAAGCATATCTCTTACCTATCTCTTACTCTACATGTGAAAAAAATTGTCAGAGACCAAATTCTCATAGTAAAACAACAACTTAGAGAAGGGAGATAAAATATAGAAAATGTAAGGTAAACAAACAAGAAAAAATTATTATAATAAAGTTGGTAGAATTACCGACAATATGTAAAGTAAAAGGACACAAGTGCAACTAATGTGACATTTATTGTGGCAACGTTTCGCTCTCCAGGAGCTTTATCAAGCCATTACAAACAATACACGGACACAGAGGGTATATAAAGGCTCAGAGTGAGGTGAATACTAGTGAGGTACCATTTCGATGTTCACTAGTGGTAGTAGTAGTAGTAGTAGTAGTAGTGGTAGTGACAAAAGTAATACAATATGGTAGAGCAATTAATTCGTACATGAGTAAAAGGATATAAAAGCTATTACTTGGGTAACATAAAAATAGGTTGGACAAATATAGACTGGAATGAGGCAGCTTGTTTCAGTGTTCACTCTCTGTGCTTTGTGTAGTATAACAGGAGAGACTATGTGATGGCAGGGTTTACTGTTTTCAGGAGGATTCTTGCTAAGACTTCGGAGATGGTGAAGCTGCCGTTGTTTTGTTTAATTGTATTCGAAACAGTGATCAGTGCTGATTCGAGGCACTTGCGTCTGCGGAAATTAGTTTCTTTGATCACTAATTGGGCGTCTCTGAATTTCATGAGATGATTGGTGGAATTTCGGTGTTGTACACAGGCGTTGTTCAGGTTGTCGTTCCTACATGCGTAAATGTGTTCATTTACACATTTACGCATGTCGGAACGATAACCGGAACAACGCCTGTGTACAACACCGAAATTCCACCAATCATCTCATGAAATTCAGAGACGCCCATTTAGTGATCAAAGAAACTAATTTCCGCAGACGCAAGTGCCTCGAATCAGCACTGATCGCTGTTTCGAATACAATTAAACAAAACAACGGCACCTTCACCATCTCCGAAGTCTTAGCAAGAATCCTCCTGAAAACAGTAAACCCTGCCATCACATAGTCTCTCCTGTTATACTACACAAAGCACAGAGAGTGAACACTGAAACAAGCTGCCTCATTCCAGTCTATATTTGTCCAACCTATTTTTATGTTACCCAAGTAATAGCTTTTATATCCTTTTACTCATGTACGAATTAATTGCTCTACCATATTGTATTACTTTTGTCACTACCACTACTACTACTACTACTACTACCACTAGTGAACATCGAAATGGTACCTCACTAGTATTCACCTCACTCTGAGCCTTTATATACCCTCTGTGTCCATGTATTGTTTGTAATGGCTTGATAAAGCTCCTGGAGAGCGAAACGTTGCCACAATAAATGTCACATTAGTTGCACTTGTGTCTTTTTACTTTACAAAAAATTATTAGAAGGAGAATAAAAAAATCCTGGAACAAGTATTGAAACCATAGGAAAATTTGATTTATCTTCCATTACTTTGGTGAAGCTTTCTTATAATATGGATGCTTTAATACTGATGAAGGGCTCTAGATCCAAGGTATTCGAGCTACTCTTCTCTTGGATCCAGCATTATTACCTCGCATTCCCAGGAGCTATTTTACTCGTACGCGTTTTTCGCTTCTCTGTTCATGTAGAACATAAACAGGAAAATTTATTACATGGTAGCAGCAGATGCTGCATCAGTTGCTACATCAGCAAATACTCCGACGTTTATCGCGTAGTCTCTGAGAAGAAACATGTGCAATTCTTGGGTATCTTCACTGAGGAAACGTTTCGCCACACAGTGGTTTCATCAGTCCATATAAAGGAGAATCATGAAGAACAGAGGAGAATGAGATAGTCAGTTCCTCAACCTTGAGTCAACGTGGTCAGTTCATCATTCTTGAATAGAATAAAGCATATGAGCGGAGAAGTGGCTTATACACCGTAGGTAGGAGAGGTGCAGCATCAGTCGTAGGTGGTGTCACATTTGTCCAATGTGGAAGTAGGTCATGCCCAAGGGTTAGGCAAGCGAAGAATTCCCAAGAGTTGCACATGTGTCTAATTTATCAACATGTCGGTTCTCTGAACCATTCATCTACAATCTCTGAGAAGTGTTTCATCCAGTTATGTTTTACCATATAAATTATAAAATTAAAATATTGGTAAAGATTTTTGTAATTATAGCTATAAAAATGATTTATGGACGGTAACTAAAGGTGATTTATGTGTGGTAAATAAAGATGATTTATGTTTGGTAAAAAAAGATGATTTAAGTTTGGTAAATAAAGATGATTTATGGGTGGTAAATAAAGATGATTTATCGGGGGTATATAAAGATGATTTATCAGTGGTAAATAGAGATTATTTATAGGTGGAAAATGAAGATGAGGTTTCAGAGTAACTTAAAAGTTTTAATAAGTGGGTTTTTAGTCAATTGTGGCATGCAAAGAGTACGTAACTTTTATTCGGCGCATGTACACACCCTCATTGAAAGGCTATCTCCCCAACCAGCGAACCAGGAACTAAGGGCTGATGATGGGGCCCCTTCGTTCAATCAGTACGCAGGTTCCAGCCAATGAGAAGATGGTTTTGGCAATCGCAGAGGTGTTGTGGGTACCACTCACCTGTCTGCCCTTGTCATTCCCTTTCTAGAGCTGGTTGAAGCACGGTCTGCTCTCTAGTGGTTACCGTGGAGTGCACTAATACCTATTGCTGTACATAGTGTATATAGTGTACATACTTCTGTTCTAAATTGGTGAAGGATAATACAAGTCAAAAGTTTTTCTGCTATGTTTATTTTGCTCTCTTTACACCGAGGATAACAGGCCTTTGGGACTCCTGGGTTGTAATATCAATAGGTACGGAAATGAATAAGGTTCATATTAGACTGGATAAATGCACTCCAGAGAGCATTTTTTCCTTAATTTCAAGGTAAAAAATCATATCTCTATAAAGGGCTACCTACAATGAATTATAGTTTTTTGCGTGGTAGATGAAAAATAATAAAAATCATAGTTTACCGTGCATGACATGCTAACTTTAGTGCCAAACGAATGGGATCAATATCAGTGCTTCACCAAATAATTTATTAAATATTTTCTATATATTCCGAAGGTCAGAAACATCAAATAACATACCATGGATCAAACAACGTTGCTTTGAGCACAAATGCCTTATCTGATTATTCGTTTCGTAAAACACAGCAACAAAATTAAGAGTTTCTGGCCTTCACAACAGAGATACTGAGAATACCCTACCATATGTGATATATACACTGCGAGGAAGCTTTGATTGAGGTCTACACAACCTGACTATGCAAGGTGAGAGAGAGAAGGAACGAGAGAGAGAGAAACAAAATCAACAACAGCAATGACATCACGAACGAACAACATTAGCAACACATTGGACAAATGTATTACCACCTACAACTGCTGCACCTCATCATCTGCCTACAGTATATAAGCCACTTCTTCGCACATATGCTATATTCTTTTCAAGATTGATGGACTGATTACATCGACTCAAGGATGAGGGATTGATTACCTCATACTCCTCCTGTTCTTCACGATTCTTCTTCGTATGGACTGATGAAGTCACTGTGTGGCGAAACGTTTCCTCATTAAAGATACCCAAGTGTTGCACATATGTCTAATTTATCAACACCAGCAACACCATCAACAACGTAATCATCAAATCAGCATCAGCAACTTTAACATCTGCATCAACAAAATTACATAAACA
The DNA here is from genome assembly GCF_038502225.1 of Cherax quadricarinatus. Lineage (NCBI taxonomy): Eukaryota > Metazoa > Arthropoda > Malacostraca > Decapoda > Parastacidae > Cherax > Cherax quadricarinatus. The sequence goes on from NC_091362.1 coordinate 3,807,202, forward strand.
CGAACAATGGAATATAAACAAAATATATATAACAGAAACAACATGAACAGCAAAAACATAGGAGAACCATTAACAGAAGAAACAAGAAATTAACTCCATGAAAAACAAAACAACAAAAATAAGATAAATAAAGACAATAACAAACTATTACTACTACTATATAAAAAAACCCATCATTCTTTACAATGTGTTATTATTTACTGTATAACATTTAATAAAAAAAACCAAGAATGCCCTTTTTTTTAAGCCAATCTCAAGGCTAAACAGACTATCCCAACAAAAATGTTTATTTTTTCTCTCTTATTTTTCAAGTATGTATGATCATCTAGAAAATACGAATGCGAATCTAGCAAGATCTGGAACAGGAGTAAATGTTTGTGGCTTTATCAAGTCACAAACAGAACTGTTTGTGACTTGATAAAGTCCACTGTGTGGGCGAAACGTTGTCAATAAAATATCACATTATACTGCTTATGTGTTTATTTTTCCAAGATCTGGAATAACTAAAAAAAAAAAAAGTCAGTATCTTTATCTATGCGCTGATAGTTGTTGTTTAATTATACTGTGTAAATGGAAGAGAAAACTTTAAATACCTTGGTCCTCAGGAATTCTGAACACTGGGAATTATAGCTTATAAATGTCCGTAGCACTGTGTATACTAACCCGAACGAAACTTCGCTGTGAACTCGATCTTCTTATAAACTGCACCACAAAGGTCAAAAATAATATCGTGTGAACTCGTTCTGTGTAAAGGTCATGTTTCAGTATGTACTTGGGCGCTCGTTCTATTAAAAGGTCACAGTCTGATAAGCGTATCTCGTTCTATCAAAAGGTCATGATTCGATACGTGGGATTTTGTTCTATTTAAAGGTCATGGTTCGATACGTGGGCACTCGTTCTATTAAAAGGTCACAGTTCGATACCGTGGGAACTCGACTGTTTAGAGTGTGCAGCAGTCGGACACCGTGGGAACTCGACTGTTTTGAGTGGGCAGCAGTCGGACACCGTGGGAACTATTGACTCATGGGTCGTACATCAATATGTAAACATTGTTTATAAGCGTGTACTCACAACTCTTCGCCATGAGTGAACTACTGTGATACACTCCAACACATACCTTCTCCCCGAACTAAATTCCTAAATAACAGTTCACGGTGAGAGATATCACATTTCACTTCGTCTAAATAACACCCTGCTAAAATGCGGAGTAATTTTGAAAGCTGCTCTGTGTTTACGCCCACATACTTAAGGGAGAGTTTAAAGTAAGTTATGATGATGACAAAGCGAGTTTATACACTATTCCAGGTGTCATTTCGAAAACATTTGTTAAATGACAAATGCACGTATCGGCAATCCAGTCCCAGTACTCGTGGCTTGCCTCCTGGCATGGTAGTTATATGTGGTGGTATAAATCCCCACACCTGCCTACTAGCAAAATGTGTGTAGGAAGAAAAAATTACACCACATCAGAGGAGCTGCTAACTCATAGGCATTTTCAAGCAATGTTTTTACATTTATGACATATGTGAAAAGACTTATGCTCAGGCATCACCAGTTTATTTTACTAGCTAGATAATAAATAGCTGAACACATTCGGCTTCTACATTTCTACACCGTTTACCCTTATTTTTTGAGAAGATTACTTACAGTTATGTAGTCCTTTATAAATGGCTACTACAATGATTGATGAATGGTTTGAAAAACCGACAAGTTGAAGATTGAGACACTTATGCAGCATATGGGAATCTTTATTCAGGAAACGTTTCGCCACACAGTGGCTTCATCAGTCCAATACAAAGAGGAAGGCGTAAGGAGAGGAGGAGTTTGAGGTAATCAGTCCCTCAGCCTGGAGTCGATGTGTTCAGTCCATCAATCTTGTAGAATGTACAGCATAGGGCCGTAGACGTGGCTTATATACTGTAGTGAGGTGACTTGAAGCAGATGGAGGCGGGATCATAGTGGTACCATCCACTAGTCGAAGTAGGTCTTGGTCCAAAGGTTGAACAAGCGTTGAAGAATTCTTTGTAAGAAGATCCCATGATGCTGCAGTGTCTGACAGTTTTGATGAATGGTTTGAAAAACCGACAAGTTGAAGATTGAGACACTTATGCAGCATATGGGAATCTTTATTCAGGAAACGTTTCGCCACACAGTGGCTTCATCAGTCCAATACAAAGAGGAAGGCGTAAGGAGAGGAGGAGTTTGAGGTAATCAGTCCCTCAGCCTGGAGTCGATGTGTTCAGTCCATCAATCTTGTAGAATGTACAGCATAGGGCCGTAGACGTGGCTTATATACTGTAGTGAGGTGACTTGAAGCAGATGGAGGCGGGATCATAGTGGTACCATCCACTAGTCGAAGTAGGTCTTGGTCCAAAGGTTGAACAAGCGTTGAAGAATTCTTTGTAAGAAGATCCCATGATGCTGCAGTGTCTGCTTCAAGTCACCTCACTACAGTATATAAGCCACGTCTACGGCCCTATGCTGTACATTCTACAAGATTGATGGACTGAACACATCGACTCCAGGCTGAGGGACTGATTACCTCAAACTCCTCCTCTCCTTACGCCTTCCTCTTTGTATTGGACTGATGAAGCCACTGTGTGGCGAAACGTTTCCTGAATAAAGATTCCCATATGCTGCATAAGTGTCTCAATCTTCAACTTGTCGGTTTTTCAAACCATTCATCAAAACTGTCAGACACTGCAGCATCATGGGATCTTCTTACAAAGAATTCTTCAACGCTTGTTCAACCTTTGGACCAAGACCTACTTCGACTAGTGGATGGTACCACTATGATACCGCCTCCATCTGCTTCAAGTCACCTCACTACAGTATATAAGCCACGTCTACGGCCCTATGCTGTACATTCTACAAGATTGATGGACTGAACACATCGACTCCAGGCTGAGGGACTGATTACCTCAAACTCCTCCTCTCCTTACGCCTTCCTCTTTGTATTGGACTGATGAAGCCACTGTGTGGCGAAACGTTTCCTGAATAAAGATTCCCATATGCTGCATAAGTGTCTCAATCTTCAACTTGTCGGTTTTTCAAACCATTCACCAAACTGTCAGACACTGCAGCATCATGGGATCTTCTTACAAAGAATTCTTCAACGCTTGTTCAACCTTTGGACCAAGACCTACTTCGACTAGTGGATGGTACCACTATGATCCCGCCTCCATCTGCTTCAAGTCACCTCACTACAGTATATAAGCCACGTCTACGGCCCTATGCTGTACATTCTACAAGATTGATGGACTGAACACATCGACTCCAGGCTGAGGGACTGATTACCTCAAACTCCTCCTCTCCTTACGCCTTCCTCTTTGTATTGGACTGATGAAGCCACTGTGTGGCGAAACGTTTCCTGAATAAAGATTCCCATATGCTGCATAAGTGTCTCAATCTTCAACTACAATGATTAAATATAGGTTGATGAAGAGGCACACAAGAGCGCAAGCTTCCATCATAAATGTCTCCCTCAAGGGAAGCTATATCAAGTTATCTTCCATTTATCAGCACGCTTCCTCTTCCTGCTGTAAGTATAATTGCTGTAATTGTGGATATAATGAATATTTATGAGTGGGTGATATGAAGGAGATTTCAGAGTGTCGTAAATTTTTTATTCACACTCCTTGTGTAAGGCAGCAGCTGGAATAAATAATGCTTTGAATGTAATTAAGAGAGATTATCGCAAATCGCAAGCGAGAGAAATTCTTAAGTAATGCTGCTAATGATCTTCAAAGTTTTTTATTTAGCTAACGTAATGTAAATGTAATTTTCAGTTGTACATAATTTCATTCAGTATTACTTAATATAAATATAACAATAATTTTTATTACAATTATTAAATAATTCTTCAGAGCAAAACACGACTTAACGAGAAGAGCGACAATTTATCCAATTATTCATTACATAAGATAATAAAGTAAATCAGTCACAGCGTTTAGACAATAAAGACAGTATAAGCATACATTTGTTTTAGTTACGTCTAAATTACACACGAGCTGGTTCTCTGCTAGAGATGTCAACATTTATCATTAGAAGTCCAAGCATATTCATTAGTTAAAGCCAGTGGACATGCCAGTAATTTGGTTTCTGTATTCGGGAGAAAATGTAACAGGTGTAAGTTAGCGACTATTTAATAATTGATTAGATCATTAGTAAAAAAAAGTTTTACAAATACATAATCCATCCAGCTGGCATACATACTTTATCTGAAGAGGTTTTAGGGGATGCATACTTTATCTGAAGAGGATTTAGAGGACACATACTTTATCAGAAGAGGATTTAGAGGACACTTACTTTATCAGAAGAGGATTTAGAGGACACATACTTTATCTGAAGAGGCTTTAGAGGATGCATACTTTATCTGAAGAGGTTTTAGAGGATACATACTTTATCTGAAGAGGATTTAGAGGACACATACTTTATCAGAAGAGGATTTAGAGGACACTTACTTTATCAGAAGAGGATTTAGAGGACACATACTTTATCTGAAGAGGCTTTAGAGGATGCATACTTTATCTGAAGAGGATTTAGAGGACACATACTTTATCAGAAGAGGATTTAGAGGACACATACCTTATCTGAAGAGGTTTTAGAGGATGCATACTTTATCTGAAGAGGTTTTAGAGGATGCATACCTTATCTGAAGAGGTTTTAGAGGATGCATACTTTATCTGAAGAGGCTTTAGAGGATACATACTTTATCTGAAGAGGATTTAGAGGACACATACTTTATCAGAAGAGGATTTAGAGGACACATACTTTATCTGAAGAGGCTTTAGAGGATGCATACTTTATCTGAAGAGGTTTTAGAGAATGCATACTTTATCTGAAGAGGTTTTAGAGGATGCATACTTTATCTGAAGAGGTTTTAGAGGATACATACTTTATCTGAAAAGGTTTTAGAGGATGCATACTTTATTTGAAGAGGCTTTAGAGGATATATACTTTATTTGAAGAGGTTTTAGAGGATACATACTTTATCTGAAGAGGTTTTAGAGGATACTTACTTTATCTGAAAAGGTTTTAGAGGATACATACTTTATTTGAAGAGGTTTTAGAGGATACATACTTTATCTGAAGAGGTTTTAGAGGATACATACTTTATCTGAAAAGGTTTTAGAGGATACATACTTTATTTGAAGAGGTTTTAGAGGATACATACTTTATTTGAAGAGGTTTTAGAGGATACATACTTTATCTGAAGAGGTTTTAGAGGATACATACTTTATCTGAAGAGGTTTTAGAGGATACTTACTTTATTTGAAGAGGTCTTAGAGGATACATACTTTATCTGAAGAAGTCTTAGTGGATACATACTTTATCTGAAGAGGTTTTAGAGGATACATACTTTATCTGAAGAGGGTTTAGAGGATACATACTTTATCTGAAGAGGTTTTAGAAAATACATACTTTATCTGAAGAGGTTTTAGAGGATACATACTTTATCTGAAGAGCCTTTAGAGGATACATACTTCATTTGAAGAGGGTTTAGAGGATACATACTTTATCAGAAGATGATTTAGAGGACACATACTTTATCTGAAGAGGTTTTAGAGGATGCATACTTTATCTGAAGAGGATTTAAAGGACACATACTTTATCTGAAGAGGCTTTAGAGGATACATACTTTATCTGAAGAGGATTTAGAGGACACATACTTTATCTGAAGAGGATTTAAAGGACACATACTTTATCTGAAGAGGCTTTAGAGGATGCATACTTTATCTGAAGAGGTTTTAGAGGATACATACTTTATCTGAAAAGGTTTTAGAGGATACATACTTTATTTGAAGAGGTTTTAGAGGATACATACTTTATCTGAAGAGGTTTTAGAGGATTTATAGTTTATCTGAAGAGGGTTTAGAGGACGCATACTTTATCTGAAGAGGTTTTAGAGAATGCATACTTTATCTGAAGAGGTTTTAGAGGATACATACTTTATCTGAAGAGGTTTTAGAGGATACTTACTTTATTTGAAGAGGTCTTAGAGGATACATACTTTATCTGAAGAGGTTTTAGAGGATACATACTTTATCTGAAGAGGGTTTAGAGGATACATACTTTATCTGAAGAGGGTTTAGAGGATACATACTTTATCTGAAGAGGTTTTAGAGGATACATACTTCATTTGAAGAGGGTTTAGAGGATACATACTTTATCTGAAGAGGTTTTAGAGGATGCATACTTTATCTGAAGAGGTTTTATAGGACACGTACTTTATCTGAAGAGGTTTTAGAGGATGCATTTTAGAGGATACTTATTTTATTTGAAGAGGTCTTAGAGGATACATACTTGATCTGAAGAGGTCTTAGTGGATACATACTTGATCTGAAGAGGTCTTAGAGGATACATACTTGATCTGAAGAGGTCTTAGTGGTTACATACTTTATCTGAAGAGGTTTTAGAGGATACATACTTTATCTGAGGAGGTTTTAGAGGATACACTCTTTATCTGAAGAGGTTTTAGAGGATACATACTTTATCAGAAGTTTTGGAGGATACATACTTTATCAGAAGTTTTGGAGGATACATACTTTATCAGAAGAAGTTTTGGAGGATACATACTTTAACTAAAGAGATTTTGGAGGATACATACTTTATCTGAAGAGATTTTAGAAGATGCATACTCTTTCTGAAGAGGTTTTATAGGATACATTCTTTATCTGAAGAGGTTTTAGAGGATGCATACTCTTTCTGAAGAGGTTTTAGAGGATACATTCTTTATCTGAAGAGGTTTTAGAGGATGCATACTCTTTCTGAAGAGGTTTTAGAGGATACATTCTTTATCTGAAGAGGTTTTATAGGATACATACTTCGTTTGAAGAGGTTTTAGAGGATACATACTTCATTTGAAGAGGTTTTAGAGGATACATACTTCATTTGAAGAGGTTTTAGAGGATACATACTTTATCTGAAGAGGTTTTAGATGATACATACTTCATCTGAAGAGGTCTTAGTGGATACATACTTTATCTCAGGAGGTTTTAGAGGGTACATTCTTTAACCGAAGAGGTTTTAGAGGATACATTCTTTATCTGAAGAGGCTTTAGAGGATACATACTTTATCAGAAGTTTTGGAGGATACATACTTTATCTAAAGAGGTTTTGGAATACATATTTTATCTGAATAGGTTTTAGAGGATACATTCTTTATCTGAAGAGGTTTTAGAGGATACATTCTTTATCAGAAGTTTTGGAGGATACATACTTTATCAGAAGAAGTTTTGGAGGATACATACTTTATCTAAAGAGGTTTTGGAGGATACATACTTTTTCTGAAGAGATTTTAGAGGATGCATACTCTTTCTGGAGAGGTTTTAGAGGATACATTCTTTATCTGAAGAGGTTTTAGAGGATGCATACTCTTTCTGAAGAGGTTTTAGATGATACTTATTTTATTTGAAGAGGTCTTAGATGATACATACTTGATCTGAAGAGGTCTTAGTGGATACATACTTTATCTGAAGAGGTTTTAGAGGATACATACATTATCTGAATAGGTCTTAGAGGATACATATTTTATCTGAAGAGGTTTTAGAGGATACGTCTGACAAAGTCTGAAGACACATAGCGCTTTTGAGATTGATGTTGGTACACATAATTCAATTTTAGGGAGCATACGTGCTGCTGTAACCGAGGCAGTGATTTGGGATAAACATGACGAAGCTAGAGGACATGTAAAGTTCCTGATGGATACGTATCTCATCTAATAGTTGTGGAGGATACATAATCTGATAGTTGTGGAGGATGCATAATCTGATAGTTGTGGAGGATATATCATCTGATAATGTGTCTGATGATTTTGTGTTTCTGATAGCTTTGCGTGTCAATTTTTCGTTTCCGATAGTTTTTTGTTACTCAAGCTTGTATTGCTGTGGATTTTGGGCTACTAATAGTTTTGTTCTTTCGTAAGTTTTGCGCTAATGAATATTTTTGTAAGTAATGACCTTTGGTGCTACTAATGGTTTTGCATTTCTAGGGATTTTATTACTGTCGTTTTATGTTCTGCTGATGCTTATTAATTAGGCACACATAAATATTTTTTCCTGCAGCTTTTCGATGTTATTTCGCTCTTTCCTCTAGAACGCCTTACCCACTCGCCTTCAAACCTTCAACACCTGTTTACCGTGACAAGCACCGAATTCTTGGAACAATTGGCAAGTTCACGTTCAATATGACCAAAGTTTCTGAACTCATTCCCAGTATCCTTGAATGTTGAACCCATTCCCAGCATCCTGGAATGGCTGGGATAACTTTCAAAACTCTCACTGCGGGAACCTGGAATGTTCAGAAAAGATGTTTAAAAATTCGGCGACGGCTGAGAGTGAAATTCAGCAACGTAGTCGCAGATTTGATCATTTTATGCGTAAAACTGAGAAATTTTTATTCCAGTTAAATCACGTTAAATAATTTTCAGTTTACCTCTTCTGAAAAGTTTCAATATTTAATGGCCGCTGCATCTTAGCGGCAGGATAGTAACTATTAAGTTTCACCATTTAATGGCCGCTGCATCTTAGCGGCAGGATAGTAACTATTAAGTTTCACCATTTAATGGCCGCTGCATCTTAGCGGCAGGATAGTAACTATTAAGTTTCACCATCTAATGGCCGCTGCATCTTAGCGGCAGGATAGTAACTATTAAGTTTCACCATCTAATAACCGCTGCATCTTAGCGGCAGGATAGTAACTATTAAGTTTCACCATCTAATGGCCGCTGCATCTTAGCGGCAGGATAGTAACTATTAAGTTTCTCTTGCATACCGGAAAATTTGTTGATTATAATAAAATAGTAAATAACATTTTGAATCGTAAAAATGTGGGTTATTATTGGAGAATGACTCTTCCGATCGTCTTCAAATTATCAACACTGCTGCCAATTAAATGCCTTTAGTTCACTTTTTTTTCCAATTTTATTGAATGAATAGTGATATTTTTTTATTTGAATAGTGATATTTTTTATTTGAATAGTGATATTTTTTATTTGAATAGTGATATTTTTTATTTGAATAGTGATATTTTTTATTTGAATAGTGATATTTTTTATTTGAATAGTGATATTTTTTATTTGAATAGTGATATTTTTTTATTTGAATAGTGATATTTTTTTATTTGAATAGTGATATTTTTTATTTGAATAGTGATATTTTTTATTTGAATAGTGATATTTTTTTATTTGAATAGTGATATTTTTTTATTTGAATGAATAGTGATATTTTTTTATTCAATAACTAAAGAATGCTTCTTCTGAATCGTTTTAATCTCATCAGTTACAGATTGTCACTCTCAGTTGTATAAATTTCAATTTGTCAGTTTCGGCAAATTGATTCCTGTGTAACAACTAGAGAATACCTCATCCGATCGGCTTCAAACTCTGAATGCTCGTGCATCTTAATAGAAAGTATTTTTCTATTAATTTGTTATTGTATGGGTGCTAATTTGCCATTTTTTGCCCATCTTATCAAATTGAATTTGTTTAAAAATCAAAATCAAATATTTTTTCTTACAGGAATGTGAATTTTTTTCATATTGAATGTAAATGGGAAAGTAAAAATGGAATAAGTAAAAATCGGCTTTTTATTGCGTTTTTTATTTTATCGAGGAGAGACTTTCCTATTTTATGTAACATTCTAGGCAACATTTTTTTTTTTGTTTTCTCACAAATTTTTGTTTAATACTTGGGAACGCCTCTTTCGTCATTTTTCTTTTACATATGCTGGTAGTATGTTGAAGAGTCTTGGATCAGCGATGCTCTCTAATCACACCTAATGCCCACTTACCCTGTGAGAGTATTAAAGCCAGTGGGAAGAATAGTAATTGCACTCTGAATTAGAGTGCATGCACTGTACTTCCCACTACCAGAACTCAAGTCCGGCTAACCGGTTTTCCCAGTTCCTTTCATAAATGTTACCTTGCTCACACTCAAACAGCACGTCAAATCACAAAAAAAAAGTTTGCCACTACTCTCTCCGATACAACACTCACATAAACCTGCTGGATACTCAACTCCAGCACTAATTACCTCAATAACGCCCAGCCCTCCAGGATTTCCTGGAACGACCCATATATCTCCTTCCTTTCACCCCAGAATTATTATTACCACTACTACTACTACTACTACAGCCACTGGAATCAGACTATGCATTGGGAAGGGGAAGGTAATAAGATTTTATTCATAGTAGGGGAAGGTAGGTTTAATTCTTTGGATCAAGAAGACTGCTCCTGTATAAGTCGCCCCGCCTCTTGAAGCAACCTCTTCTTTAATTAGGGATTTAACTAAAATTCTATGGTATTTAGTAATAAATTATAATATGTGATATGACAAAGGTGCAGCAAATGCGACTTGCTGGAAGAGCCGTGTATGTGACATGTTGTAAGTGCAGCCTTTCTGATATGCTGGGAGTGAAGCATTTCTGATATACTGGAAGTGTACCACCAACATCTACCATATTTCATCCATCATCTCCTATCTAACATCCACACTACCATCTAACATCTACTCCCCACCACCTACCATTCACCACCACCACACATAGCTATCACTATTACCACCTTCACGTCTTGTAGCTGCTACCACATAACCACTTCTGTCACTATAATCAGGATTTCTATTGTAGCAAAATTACGCTGCATGATGACAATAGCAACCTATCATGACTCAACACCCACCACAATTACCACCACCTACTACAGTGAACGTTACTACGATCACCTCACCACTTCCAGGGTCATTAGTAACCAAGAACCCGTAATTCTTTAGGCTTTAAAGCGAATTCACCACACATAAAATTTTACCCGAAGTCTCTCATTATCGTGTTCCACTGTCGTGCCTGCATCTCTTTTAATCACATTTCCCCGAGTCTTTTTAAGTCTTGTTCCCTTGACTCTCTCATTGTCATGGTCCTTCGAGTCTCTTCTAGTTTTATACCACCAATATCTCCCTGTCATGTTCCTCTGAGTCTTTTTGAGTCATGTTGGCCTGAGAATCTCTGTTATGCTCAACGAGTCTCTCATTTAAGCTCTACAAAGTCACTCCTCATGTTCCACTGAATTTCTCCCCTTTGTCACGTTCCTGAGAATCACTTCTTGTCATACACCTCCGAGTCTCTCTCCATCATATGCACTTCAGAGACTGTTCATCATGTTTTCCGTCTCACTTTTTTATATTCTACAGACGCTCTTTTTTCACATTCTTCAGAGTATTCATTATCTTTAGCAATCCTGTCTTCTTTTATCATATTCTCCCAAATTTCCATTTATCATATTCATATATATATATATATATATATATATATATATATATATATATATATATATATATATATATATATATATATATATATATATATATATATATATTTATATATTTATAGGTAGTAGGTTGGTAGACAGCAACCACCCAGGGAGGTACTACCGTCCTGCCAAGTGAGGGTAAAACGAAAGCCTGTAATTGTTTTACATGATGGTAGGATTGCTGGTGTCTTTTGTCTGTCTCATAAATATGCAAGATTACAGGTACGTCTTGCTACTTCTACTTACACTTAGGTCACACTACACATACATGTACACGTTTATTTATACACACTCATCTGAGTTTTCTTTGATTTTATCTTAATAGTTCTTGGTCTTATTACTTTTCCTTTTATATCCATGGGGAAGTGGAATAAGAATCTTTCCTCCGTAAGCCATGCGTGTTGTAAAAGTCAACTAAAATGCCGGGAACAATGGGCTAGTAACCCCTTTTCCTGTAAAGATTACTAAAAAGAATAAGAAGAAGAAAATTGTCAAAGTGGGAAGTCTGAATGTGCGTGGATGTTGTGCAAATGATAAGAAAGAGATGATTGTGGATGTTATGAATGAGAAGAAACTGGATGTCCTGGCTTTAAGTGAAACAAAGCTGAAGGGGGTGGGAGAGTTTCAATGGAGAGGAATAAATGGGATTAGGTCAGGGGTTTCAAATAGAGTTAGAGCTAAAGAAGGAGTAGCAATAATGTTGAAGGATAAGCTATGGCAGGAAAAGAGGGACTACAAATGTATAAATTCAAGGATTATGTGGAGTAAAATAAAGATTGGATGTGAAAAGTGGGTTATAGTAAGCGTGTATGCACCTGGAGAAGAGAGAAGTGTAGAGGAGAGAGAGAGATTCTGGGAAATGTTGAGTGAATGCGTGGGGAGTTTTGAATCAAGTGTGAGAGTAATGGTGGTTGGGGATTTCAATGCTAAAGTGGGTAAAAATGTTATGGAGGGAGTAGTAGGTAAATTTGGGGTGCCAGGGGTAAATGTAAATGGGGAGCCTTTAATTGAGCTATGTGTAGAAAGAAATTTGGTAATAAGTAATACATATTTTATGAAAAAGAGGATAAATAAATATACAAGGTATGATGTAGCACGTAATGAAAGTAGTTTGTTAGATTATGTATTGGTGGATAAAAGGTTGATGGGTAGGCTCCAGGATGTACATGTTTATAGAGGGGCAACTGATATATCGGATCATTATTTAGTTGTAGCTACAGTTAGAGTAAGAGGTAGATGGGAAAAGAGGAAGGTGGCAACAACAAGTAAGAGGGAGGTGAAAGTGTATAAACTAAGGGAGGAGGAAGTTCGGGCGAGATATAAGCGACTATTGGCAGAAAGGTGGGCTAGTGCAAAGATGAGTAGTGGGGGGGGGGGTTGAAGAGGGTTGGAATAGTTTTAAAAATGCAGTATTAGAATGTGGGGCAGAAGTTTGTGGTTATAGGAGGGTGGGGGCAGGAGGAAAGAGGAGTGATTGGTGGAATGATGAAGTAAAGGGTGTGATAAAAGAGAAAAAGGTAGCTTACGAGAGGTTTTTACAAAGCAGAAGTGTTATAAGAAGAGCAGAGTATATGGAGAGTAAAAGAAAGGTGAAGAGAGTGGTGAGAGAGTGCAAAAGGAGAGCAGATGAAAGAGTGGGAGAGGCACTGTCAAGAAATTTTAATGAAAATAAGAAAAAATTTTGGAGTGAGTTAAACAAGTTAAGAAAGCCTAGGGAAAGTATGGATTTTTCAGTTAAAAACAGAGTAGGGGAGTTAGTAGATGGGGAGAGGGAGGTATTAGGTAGATGGCGAGAATATTTTGAGGAACTTTTAAATGTTAAGGAAGAAAGGGAGGCGGTAATTTCATGCACTGGCCAGGGAGGTATACCATCTTTTAGGAGTGAAGAAGAGCAGAATGTAAGTGTGGTGGAGGTACGTGAGGCATTACGTAGAATGAAAGGGGGTAAAGCAGCTGGAACTGATGGGATCATGACAGAAATGTTAAAAGCAGGGGGGGATATAGTGTTGGAGTGGTTGGTACTTTTGTTTAATAAATGTATGAAAGAGGGGAAGGTACCTAGGGATTGGCGGAGAGCATGTATAGTCCCTTTATATAAAGGGAAAGGGGACAAAAGAGATTGTAAAAATTATAGAGGAATAAGTTTACTGAGTATACCAGGAAAAGTATACGGTAGGGTTATAATTGAAAGAATTAGAGGTAAGACAGAATGTAGAATTGCGGACGAGCAAGGAGGCTTCAGAGTGGGTAGGGGATGTGTAGATCAAGTATTTACATTGAAGCATATATGTGAACAGTATTTAGATAAAGGTAGGGAAGTTTTTATTGCATTTATGGATTTAGAAAAGGCATATGATAGAGTGGATAGAGGAGCAATGTGGCAGATGTTGCAAGTATATGGAATAGGTGGTAAGTTACTAAATGCTGTAAAGAGCTTTTATGAGGATAGTGAGGCTCAGGTTAGGGTGTGTAGAAGAGAGGGAGAATACTTCCCGGTAAAAGTAGGTCTTAGACAGGGATGTGTAATGTCACCATGGTTGTTTAATATATTTATAGATGGGGTTGTAAAAGAAGTAAATGCTAGGGTGTTCGGGAGAGGGGTGGGATTAAATTATGGGGAATCAAATTCAAAATGGGAATTGACACAGTTACTTTTTGCTGATGATACTGTGCTTATGGGAGATTCTAAAGAAAAATTGCAAAGGTTAGTGGATGAGTTTGAGAATGTGTGTAAAGGTAGAAAGTTGAAAGTGAACATAGAAAAGAGTAAGGTGATGAGGGTATCAAATGATTTAGATAAAGAAAAATTGGATATCAAATTGGGGAGGAGGAGTATGGAAGAAGTGAATGTTTTCAGATACTTGGGAGTTGACGTGTCGGCGGATGGATTTATGAAGGATGAGGTTAATCATAGAATTGATGAGGGAAAAAAGGTGAGTGGTGCGTTGAGGTATATGTGGAGTCAAAAAACGTTATCTATGGAGACAAAGAAGGGAATGTATGTAAGTATAGTAGTACCAACACTCTTATATGGATGTGAAGCTTGGGTGGTAAATGCAGCAGCGAGGAGACGGTTGGAGGCAGTGGAGATGTCCTGTCTAAGGGCAATGTGTGGTGTAAATATTATGCAGAAAATTCGGAGTGTGGAAATTAGGAGAAGGTGTGGAGTTAATAAAAGCATTAGTCAGAGGGCAGAAGAGGGGTTGTTGAGGTGGTTTGGTCATTTAGAGAGAATGGATCAAAGTAGAATGACATGGAAAGCATATAAATCTATAGGGGAAGGAAAGAGGGGTAGGGGTCGTCCTCGAAAGGGTTGGAAAGAGGGGGTAAAGGAGGTTTTGTGGGCGAGGGGCTTGGACTTCCAGCAAGCGTGCATGAGCGTGTTAGATAGGAGTGAATGGAGACGAATGATACTTGGGACCTGACGATCTGTTGGAGTGTGAGCAGGGTAATATTTAGTGAAGGGATTCAGGGAAACCGGTTATTTTCATATAGTCGGACTTGAGTCCTGGAAATGGGAAGTACAATGCCTGCACTTTAAAGGAGGGGTTTGGGATATTGGCAGTTTGGAGGGATATGTTGTGTATCTTTATACGTATATGCTTCTAAGCTGTTGTATTCTGAGCACCTCTGCAAAAGCAGTGATAATGTGTGAGTGTGGTGAAAGTGTTGAATGATGATGAAAGTATTTTCTTTTTGGGGATTTTCTTTCTTTTTTGGGTCACCCTGCCTCGGTGGGAGACGACCGACTTGTTGAAAAAAATATATATATATATATATATATATATATATATATATATATATATATATATATATATATATATATATATATATATATATATATATGTATATATATATATATATATATATATATATATATATATATATATATGTCGTGCCGAATAGGCAGAACTTGCGATTTTGGCTTAAATAGCAACGCTCATCTTGCCATATAGGACAAGCGAAAATTTGTGTATGCAATAATTTCGCCAAAATCATTCTGAACCTAACGAAAAAAATATATTTCATTGTGTTTGTTTAGTATTAAATTACTGTAAACAAATCTAAAATGTATTTAGTTGGGTTAGGCTAAAATAAATTGCTCTTGTAATAACAAGGTTAGGTAAGTTTTCTAAGTTTCTTTTGGTGTAAAATTAAAAAATTTTACATTAACATTAATGAAAAAAATATATATTTAAACGTATAAGAGAAAATTTTAGAAAGGACTTAATTTTAAATGAGTTCTTGCTAACTGACCAGTTTTACATATTCGGCACGACATACATATATATATATATATATATATATATATATATATATCATACATATATATATATATATATATATATATATATATATATATATATATATATATATATATATATATATATATATATATATATATATATATATATATATATATATATATATATATATAAATAACTGAGCTCTGGCTGAAGGAGACTCGAACCTACGAACCTTGGAAAAAGGTATGCAGTGCTATACACATAGCCAGGTATTGTACATACTGTATATGTTGTAGGTGTGTAGAATTAATATATATCATTGCTAAGTCATAACCCAGATGGAGACAAATTCGAAAAATAAACGTTTTCTGGCTCCCAGGAACATGTTCATACAGGAAGAAAAAGTTAGTCCCTCAGCTGAAGACAATAACATATTAAGTACCAGGCAGCAATGCAGGTGTGTTCAGCATCAGGTCAGCAATGTCGGCGGGGAGAACTAAATTTCGAATACGTTTTGTAGGCCAAAAAATACAAAAACAGATTGAACAAGTGAATCAGCAGTTGCGTATCCCGTCATGGGTCGGTGGGCTCATTGCAGTGTGTCGCTGTACAACGTTATGCCATGTCCACTATTGGCATTTAAAACTGCACGGGAGTTCTGATTTATGACTTATGGTTTATACTTCTTAAGGGCGAATTCTGAAACAATATCTGGCTTCCAATGTCCTTGTGAGATATAGTTTGACGTAGTGTATGACTGCTGATTAATTCCATGATTTTTTCGTTTGTCGTTGCATTTTGATATGTCTGATAACAACGGCTGCCCAAAGAATGTTATTATTACTAGTAATATGCTGCAAGAAACCCGAGCTATCTTGGCCATTTTGAACTGCCCTCTCGTACTCGGTGATCCTCGTTGCTGACGTCCTTCCAGTTTAACCTATGTAGTACAAACTGAAGTCATTACACCGGAAAAATACACAAGTTCTGTCAAACGCAATCATTCTCTGATAACTTTGTGCCCACGCAGTGGTCTTTATGGAGTCGCAAATTGATCTATTTGTAACTTGAAGTTCAATATGTGGACGAAACATTTTCAGCTAAGGATCGTATTATACTGCACTTGCCTAATTATTATCGTGTCTGTATCTTATACCATTTGTCTCTATCCTGGTGCGTCTTGTGTAGCTGGTTGTTCGTGTTTCTTGTGTTAAGATAGAAATTGACTGTGGTCACAATTTTAAGTTGATTAACGATTCCTTCGCTGATGGGTACCATGAGAAGCGACTTGCTGGAATGGAATGAATCCATTGGAATGGAGACTTTATACCAGTTGGAGTTGGCTTTCCTTTCACCTTTGTAGTTTGATAAACCAGTCTGGTATCCTAGTTTTGAGAACTGTGCTGTGAAGATAGCTTTTTTCCGCACGTTGATGGACTATATTTTCGTTAGGTTAGGCTTGAGACGGTGCAATTTTTTCATTTGCAATGAATAATAATTATAGACATGGACATGTGAGTGGGTTTTCTGTAAAATGAAAATTCGTGAACAGATGACCTTCCTGGAATCCTTAGCTAACAAGGATCAACAAAATATTTTGCATATCAAGATTTTATACTAGTCATTCAGACGCCATTAACCAGTGTGGGACCTACGACTTTAACCACGTTTAATTTCTCAAAATGTCGCTTAGAAACTAAAGAACACCAGCAGGGCAAAAATGTCTGGTACCGGCTTTGTCAGATCTTAATTACCTTTTTCGTAGCAAAAAGATGCATCATTTGTATCCCGAGAAAATCCCTTTTGGAAGAGAAAGAAACGATTATCTGGGCACAATAATCACAGAATTCTATGGAAAAGGACTGACCAGGGTGTTGTAAGATGAGATGGAAAAACTGTGAAACAGATACAGGTGACATCCTTATGTCAATAATCTATCATGAAAAACCTATGATCAACTGGTACAATGACTAAAGAAGTGAGGAACTACCTGGTCAGAGCCAAATTCCAGCTGTCCAACTAAAAGAATGAGAACCATTGTACACCTAAAGAAAAATAATACCTGGGCCCCTACATATAAAGATATTTATAAATAAAGATTTTAGTGTACCAAAAGGAAGAGAAATGACAAAAAGAAAAAGAAAATGCTGAGTACAGCGAGACAGTGAGTCCAGCAGCTGCAAAGGAACGTCATGAGAAAATGAGTAGTTCACACACGGGCAACGAGAGGCGCTGGTGTGCCTGGTTTTCGAGGAAAGGGGAAATATAAGAAGTGAGAGTAGGAGGGACTGAGAGTAAATGAGCGAAACGAGAGTGCCAACTAAGCGAAATGCCTGGAAGGCAGAGCGGAGCCAAGAAGGGAGACCCTTTGATGCCTAGGAAATGTAGGGAAACCCTCTGATATCAAATAAAGGTAGAGAAACCTCCTTATATCAAGAAAAGGTAGGGGAAATCTTTGATGTCAAGAAAAGGTAGGGGAAACCCTTGATGTCAAGAAAAGGTAGGGAAAACCTTTGATATCAAAAAAGGTAGGGAAACCCTTTGATATCAAGGAAAGATAGGGAAAACCCTTGGTGTCAAAGAAAAGTAGAGAAACCTTATATCAAGAAAAGGTAGGGGAAACCCTTGATGTCAAGAAAAGGTAGGGAAACCCCTTGATATCAAGGAAAAGTAGGGAAACCCTTTGATATCAAAGAAATGTAGGGAAACCTCTTAATATCAAGGAAAGGTAAGGGAAACCCTTGATATCAAGGAAAGAAAAAAAGCAAGACAAACAACTGGGGCAAGAAGGAAAGTAATATCGTTAGGCATCCATCCTAAGCATATAATAAGGGTTATTCAAAAGTGTTCTCTAGCAAGGAGTAGAGGAATTAACCGGGAGCGATCCGAGAAAGGTGACCCAGTACGGCATAGCCCTGGTTCCCAGTGTCTCAGTGTACGTGGTAGAAAATTTCAGACTGCGGCATAATTTTGTAATAAGAACATAAGAACATAAGAATGTATGAACACTGCAGAAGGCCTACTGGCCCATACGAGGCAGGTCCTTATCAAAACGACATCTACCTAAAGCTACTCAAGAAACAACTCCCGCACCCCCCAACACCAATCAAACCCAGCCCCTCCCGCTCATATATTTGTCCAGTCTCTTCTTAAAGCTACCCAAGGTCCTAGCCTCTATCACCCCACTGGGAAGACTGTTCCACGCATCTACAACTCTGTTAGAAAACCAGTACTTACCTATGTCCTTTCTAAATCTAAATTTATCCAACTTAAATCCATTATTCCTGGTTCTTACCTGGTTCGACACCCTCAGTACTTTATTAATGTCTCCCTTGTTTATGCCCGTCATCCACTTATACACTTCAATGATATCTCCCCTCATTCTACGCCTCTCCAGAGAGTGGAGATTTAAGGCTTTAAGTCTATCTTCATACGGGAGGTTCCTTACACAGTAAATCATTTTAGTCATTCTTCTCTGTATGTTCTCTAATGAGTCTATGTCCATCCTGTAGTAAGGGGACCAAAACTGAGCAGCATAATCTAAATGAGGCCTCACTAGTGATGTATAGAGCTGTAAAATAACTTTTGGACTTCTGTTACTTATACTTCTTGAGATAAATCCAAGTAATCTGTTGGCCTTGTTGCGCACACTGAGGCACTGCTGTCTTGGCTTTAGATTTCTGCTTACCATGACTCCCAAGTCTTTTTCACATTCTGTATGACCAAGCTCTACTTCACCTAGATTATAGCTTCGAGGGTTATTTTCATTACCAAGGGCAAGTACCTTACACTTATCCACATTAAACTTCATCTGCCATTTCTCAGACCAAGACATTAATTTGTTCAAATCGTCCTGGAGTTCATTGATATCCTCCTCAGAGTGAATTATACGGCCTATCTTTGTATCATCAGCAAACTTACTCATGTCACTAGTAATCCCTTCATCAAGGTCATTAATGTAAATTATGAACAAGAGAGGGCCTAAAACTGATCCTTGTGGAACGCCACTAGTGACTAATCCCCATTCAGATTTCACTCCATTAATGGTAACTCTCTGCTTTCTATTGGTAAGCCATGCCTCAATCCATGCTAGAACTTTACCTCCTATACCATGAGCTGCCACTTTTCTTAAGAGTCTCTTGTGAGGTACTCTGTCGAAGGCTTTACTAAAATCCAAATAAACAATATCATATTCCTTATCACTGTCAACTGCCTCAAATGTTCTATTGAAGAACGTCAGTAAGTTTGTCAGGCAGGAACGACCTCTCGTGAATCCATGCTGAGATTCATTTATCAAGTTATGCTCTTCAAGGTGACTTCTGATAATGTCAGCTATAATTGATTCTAATAACTTGCCCACTATAGATGTCAGGCTTATTGGACGGTAATTTGAAGGAGTGGACTTATCCCCTGATTTGAATATAGGAACCACATTAGCCATCTTCCACATCTCTGGCACAACACTGGTAAGGATGGACGCATTGAATACACTCGTTAATGGCTGACTAAGCTCCATCTTGCATTCCTTAAGTACCCTTGAAAACAACTCATCGGGTCCCGGGGACTTATTTTGTTTCAGTTTGTCTATCTGTTTAATAACCATGTCCCTCGTGACAGTAATATTAGTTAACTTAAATTCATCAGGAACTAAATAATTGTTAATTACTGGAATCTCATTTACATCTTCCTGTGTAAAAACTGACAAAAAATAGTCATTAAATAAGGAACACATTTCCAGTTCATTATCCGTCAGCTGTCCATTCCCAGATTTCAGAGGTCCTACTTTTTCCTTCACCTTCGTCCTATACACTTGAAAGAACCCCTTTGGATTAGTCTTTGATTCATTAGCAACTCTAATTTCATAGTCACGTTTAGCCTTTCTAATCGCCTTTTTTACTTCTCTTTTAAGCTGAACATATTGGTCAGTAAGGTTAACCTCTCCTCTTCTGATGCGCCTATAAATTCCCCTTTTCTCCCCTAATAGATGCTTTAGCCTCCTGTTAACCCATTTGGGATCGTTATTATTAGACCTAATTTCTCTCTGGGGAATGTATATACTCTGGGCACTGTGTACATTATTAAGAAAACAATCATAAAAGCAGATCCCTTCATATTCATAAGTATGATTATCGTCAATAAAATCATTAGCTAGATAACCCCAATCAAGATTAGACAGATGTTCCCTAAGTCCATTATAATCGGCAGAACGAAAATCGGGGATTTTTACTGTATTATCATTATTCTTGCATTCCCAATTAATGCTAAAGGTGATGGATTTGTGATCACTTGCGCCAAGCTCTTCAGTGATCTCCAGATTATTCACGAGTGTTTCCTTATTTGACAAGACTAGGTCTAGCAAATTATTACCCCTGGTAGGTTCAGTTACACTCTGTTTCAGAAAACAGTCCTGAACTGTTTCCATGAAGTCACTGGACTCTAGATTACCTGTCAAAGAATTCCAGTCAATTTGGCTAAAGTTAAAGTCCCCTACTATGACTACGTTACTGTGTCCAGAAGCCCTAACAATTTCGTCCCAAAGAAGTCTCCCTCTATCGTGATCCAAGCCTGGAGGTCGGTATATTACACCTAGAATTAGTTTTTCTTGACCCTCCACGAACTCTACCCAAACAGACTCTGTTACTGCTCCATCTATTTTTATACCTTTTTTTATGCAACAATTAATATTTTCTCGAACATACAATGCAACTCCTCCCCCCTTCCCATTACATCTATCCACATTGAATAACTTAAATCCCTGAATATTACACTCAGCAGTCATATCCCGACTCTTTAAATCATACCACGTTTCAGTTAATGCAATGATATCAAAGTTCCCAGCACATGCTACCAAACGTAGTTCATTAATTTTATTTCTTGCACTTCGACTGTTAGCATAAAATACCATCATATGTTTTTTCTTCTGCACATTTTTCCTATTCATCTTTGTTTTTACACAATTTCTGAAATTATCATTACCCAGAGTTACTCCATGACAGTTACTATTAAGATTCTTAATATCAGAGCATAAGTCAATATATCCATATTCATTATTAATCATTTCAAAACCCATACCTCTAACTAATCCTAGTTTAAAGTCCTAACAACCCCCTCAACTGAGTTAGCAAGAAAACCCACACCTGCCCTGGATAAGTGAACCCCATCCCTGGCATACATGTCATTTCGGCCATAGAAGTTGTCCCAGTTGTCAATGAATGGTACTGCATTATCCTTACAGTGTTTATCCAGCCAACAATTAATACCAATTGCTCTGGACAACCATTCATTACAAACACCTCTTCTTGGCAAAATGCCACATATAACAGGGCGCCCCCCCTTCTTCCTAATCATGTCTATAGCTGTCCTGAACTTTCTAACTAAATCCTCACTTCTACGCTTGCCTACATCATTGCCTCCAGCACTGAGGCAAATAATAGGATTGATCCCATTACCGTTCATGATGTTGTCAAGCCGGCTAACAATGTCCTCCATCCCAGCCCCAGGAAAGCATACCCTTTGTCTCCTACTCCTGTCCTTCAAGCAGAATGCCCTATCCATGTATCTAACCTGGCTATCCCCAACAACAACAATATTCTTACCTTCCTTGTTGTCGTTCGTCGTGACGATCCCAGTAGTAGACTCACATTCGTCGGGTAGCACCGAGAATGCGTTGGAGGTTTCCACGGGAGTTTCCACAGCAGTCTCTTTCTTCTTCATCGTTTCTGGCTTTCCATTCGTCTTCTTGATGGTCAACTTCGTCGTCCCCTGCTGTCCAACCACTGACCACGATCCCTTCTTGACCTGAGGACTCGAAACAGGAGGACTACTACGAATCCTCTTGTTTTCCTCGGTCAATCGCCGTATCTCCATCTTCGCTGCCCTCAATTCTTCCTTAAGTTGCTGGTAAAGTTGCTCGATGGAGGGCATCTTGGTTCAGTCCAGGGGAGCAAACAAGACACTTCTTCACAGAGTTAAGTACAGGTCAGCACTCAAAGTACAGGTCACCACTCAAGAGCACACAAACAGGTCTTCACTTCAATGTAGTTCAATGTTAGCGTTCAAGATTTCAGTCACACTAGAGGCAATTAAAAGGTTATTATATGGACACTAATATTCCAATTTTTCAATAAAAAAGAAAATCTAGGACATACACAGCATAAAACTAATTTTAACCTTCTTCTTAGAAACACTACCTTTGATGTCAAAATTCAGAGGCATTCTTTTGTCGTTTTAAAAAGACAAATATCCTAAAATACACAAAAATATTAAGTTAAACGTCACTCAAAATTTGCACTATCAAGTTAACAAAGTTAAAGGGCTGAAGTCAGTCGAATAAGTCACTGAGATTTATGGTTTGACAACAATTACTTCAGTGTTCTCAACTTCTTCTATACAAAAAAGAGAAACTGGGGTTTGCACTGGCAAAAGACAATCCGAGTTTCTCTTCAAGTAAGACTGACCAACATTTAAGGTTTATTTAGATTAGTATGTATGAAAGTTTTATTTAAGCTCTTGGGTACAAGTATCAAGTCTCTTTTACCACTCACTGGTGTTATGGGCACCAGTGAGTGGCTTAGAATAAGCCAATAAAGTCGAAAGCCGAATTATTTCTGATCAAAAAGGTATTGTCCAATTATTTCACGGAGAACCAATTTGCTACAATTGGCACATTTATTCATAATCTAAAATCAAGGTGAAGCCGCCTTTAAGGAAAACACATTAGCATTAAAAGTTTGACTTCGACCAGATGATGCATTTTCTAGTTATTACATAGAATCCCCACCAAAAAATTTTACCTTAGCAAAAACTCAAAAGAACGTTTCATTAATTTCTTAAAATGCCTTTTATGATTCTTTTAATCACTGGAGAGCGCTAAATACGTATAGCGACTGAAAGGGTAATCTAAGTTTATCCCTTTAGATTAAGAGCTTGTCATCAGAATCACTGCAACACCCTCCCCCTTCTCCCTTTATTATTATTATTATTATTAGTATTATTATTATTATTATTATTATTATTATTATTATTATTATTATTATTATGAGGAGGAGGAGGAGGAGAAGGAGCGCTAAACCAGTAGGGATTATTTACCTCCTGTGGGGAGGGGGGTTGTTGGAAGGCATTCTGGTTCATTTCAGGGAACTGGAGCACAGATCCAATTCCCTAGATCAAGAGCCCTTCACCAGCGTCAAAGAACCCCCCGCCCTCCTTGAAGGGCACACACTACTCAGACTATGCAAAATAATATTATACCATTTTGAGATTAAGGCAGAATACCACTTACACATTCCATTAACAACATCAGCCTTCTTGTTAACAGGATACAGTACTGCTTCAGAATACCTCCTCATATCGGCTTGAAACTTCAATCTCTAGTGTTCTTGCTAAGAGAAAGGCTCATATTTTTATTGCAGGGAATTATTTTATTCAAATATTTACCTGTAAAACTGTTATAAACACTCCAAACCCAAATGAATATATAAAAAAGTGGAATGTTGAAGCATAGATCTGTATAAATTGTGCACAGAGAGAGCTTAGACTTAAACTTAAGAAGGTAGTGGATTGTTGAACTGCTTAGTAAACCTCAAGTATTACAACAAACAAAATGCAACGTAAAAAAAGAAATTGCCGATATTGAACAGAAACTACATAATTCATTCCATATAGAAGAAACAAGAAGAGAACAAAAAGCCAATCAAGAAACTTGAAAAAAAAAATAACTTTCTTAAGAAAAATAAAAATAACAGCCTCCGGTATTATCCTTAGATTCGAATGATATTCACATATGATGACAACAGAGAAATGAGCGAACTCTTGAAAGAATAGTATAATAAATGTTCTTTTCAATGCCAAGAAAGTTGGAGATCCAAATACTTGTGCGTAAACTCTGTCAACCTTTTACATTATATATCTGAAATCAGAGGAGATCCTGAGGATTTCAGAAGTGTAATAGACAACATACCCATGTATGCTATTTACAAAGAACTGCAAAATAGCATTGTCTGGAGAAGCTTGGTATCAGGTGGAATTCCAGAGGTGTTAAAATGTTCAGACAGAACTCATCTTTACAACTATGACAGAAGATTAGACTAGTAAAACTAACATTTCACATCTTGAAAATTTTCGTTGTTGTGGAAAGACCATTTTGCGGTATTTATGGTATATCGTGAAAGATACAGAAAAATTAGATTCAGGTATCAACCAATTTTTCGAGTTTGCAAACGAAAATAACATGATGTTAAATGGAGACATATTTCTATTGATTAGATATAGAAAAAACAACGAAATCGAGCACAAAATAAAGAACTCTATCAGACCATTTCATAGAACGTAAGAAACAGATACAAAACTTAGGAATAATGATGTCAGATCTGTCATTCGGAGAATACAACAATGCAAGTGCAGCGACATAACAAGGTGGATGAGACATCACGCACCACAACAATGCAAGTGCAGCGACATAACAAGGTGGATGAGACATCACGCACCACAACAATGCAAGTGCAGCGACATAACAAGGTGGATGAGACATCACGCACCACAACAATGCAAGTGCAGCGACATAACAAGGTGGATGAGACATCACGCACTAGAGCCAATTATTCATAGAAAATTCTGAGGTATATGTATCGCCTACATTCCGCCTGAGAGCAAAGCCTGAATGCCATTAAGCGGTTTCAGTATTTAAAGTGTATTGCAATATATTTTCTCAGTAAATGATCGCTGGATATTTTTAGCTAAAGTATCTCTCTTTTCTTTAATAGAGTTTTTAATGCTGGATGCACTTACGTTATTGTGCTCACTAAAAGTTACGTCTCCCTGACATACTAGTTAGATTATTAATATGTTCGCACTGCTCTATGAAATTAAAATCTACATACAGGTATCATGTCTCGGCATCGACATATTCTAGATCTAATTTAATTTTAGGAGTTTCTTTTAGTGGTACACTTGCTATACTGTACCAGACCACAGGTACTGACGTACCTGTATTACTATCACACACACATCAACAAATTTTTATTCCTTCGTTCTGTTATATTTAACGAAAGTGGGAAGTCTTCGTAGCTTAGGTATTTCCCTCTACGTACAATTCTGTGTAACGCGAGCGCGTATGCACGTTTCTCTCCAGATTTTTTGTTCCTACATGCAGACCGAGCAAGCTATAATAATCTAAAGGAAACAAAATCAGTGATGTATTCCTGTGTCGTTGGTGAAAAAATTACTTCCTTAATCTTTCCTTTAAAGACAACAGCTAGTCGGCCAATATATAGTAAAAACAAGATGATGTTGAGATCCATCCTAAAACTCGTGTAAAGATGGGATTTCAGATTTAAACATTTGTCAGTTTACGTATCCTGTTTGTGAGCTCAGCGTTGCTCCATCCATATGCTCTATACTTTTATTTAAGCCACAGTGCATTAACCAAACAAGAGTGACTGGCTGTAAACATGGACTCAGCCAATACATCACTAACACGGCCCATTAACAGTGTCATTAGGATAACACGAAACAAGAATTCTTCATCCGAGCCACGAATGCTAAGCATTGAGTACCAAGCTTAGAGTACCAAGCCACACCAAGAGTATCAAGCTTGAATTAAGGATACGTACATATGCTGTTTGATGAAACACCTGTCATGTGGTTAGTGTAAATATCCACTCCGTCATCAGTCGAAACTTACTGTCAAACTCTCCAATACGTTTGATATAATTGCGAGAAAAACTGAAAGTATTCTACACTGAAGCAGCGCATTATTTAGGCAAACTAATCGAGATATCACTTACCATAAATTATTGTTTAGGAGTATGATTAGTCGAAAGTTTAAGTGTTCGTGATTATTCCAGTAGTTTGCGTGCTTGCTTGTGAGCTGTTACTTATTGACCCGCGACCCTTGCATAGGTAGACTTCACTCTGCGATAACCTGTGGCCCTTGCATAGGAAGAGCTCAATCTGTGATAACTGTGGCCTTTGCATAGAGCTCACTCTCATTAATTATCTGGTATACTAGCATAGGTTGAGCTTTCAAGGTGATGATATGTTACCCTTCCATACATCGATTACATACAGAGTTAGGTCGAGTTTTTTCAAGTCAGCTCGGCTGAGGCCGAGCTGACTTGATCTACTACCTTAGAAAATGTCACCGTCTTTCGGTGATGATTGACGACCTTGTATAGATCGAGTACACACTCCATCACCCAAGGGTGGGAGGGAGAGGTACCGAATACGACGAGGAAGTGCGAGAGAAAAGCGTGGGAAGGGAAGAGTGAAACTGTGCAGCTGTTTAGCTTCCCCACACTGAATGACCCGAGTTTTGTTTTTAATATACATGTGAATTTATAAACCGCCTTTAAGTGCTTGCATATAAACAGTCCAAGTGGTAGCATCAAATACACTTTGCGTCTTTCAGTTTATATATTCACTTTAAGATACTCCTCTTTGCATATATATCCTGTTGGAAAACCCAGCAATTCTTTTTTTGACGTTCGGAAGACCACTAACCATATAACGAAGAATGATACACACGGCGTTGCTAGACATCTTTTTCACTATTTCGTTATCGTCATTTATCTATACTTAAACATTGTTTAAGTATAGACAAACCGAGCCAAATCCTAATCTAACGGTAGTTTGTTGCATCAAACAGAAATAAATGAACGACAATACCGAGGAAATTACACACACTAGTTGGAGAACAGGTTGCCTGATGGGTTTGCATTCATCGGTATTAGAAATATGAAACTCAAGCATAAAGAATAAGACAAAAGAATATAAACTAACTGTTTGGATTATTATATTTAGACGTGGTGTTGCCTAAAAAATGCTTTCATATTATATATTTTATGAAAGATTAGTATATGTTTGGTGGGATTTTGTGAGGGAGATCTCTAATTTTTCTTAAAATGTAAGACGATAATAGCAGAATATCACAGAGGTAACGGTTAGCTATTAGCTTTGTTATATTCGCTGTTGCTGTTGTTTTTATGCCTGATTTTGTTTTTATTTTTGTTATTTTTGGTGTTTTTGTTGGTGGTGTTGGGGTTGTTGCTGTTGCTTCATCTGCTGCTGCTTTTGTTGTCGTATTTATTATTTTAGAACACGAAAGTGTCAGGTGCTAGTGTTCCCACCAGCTGCTAGTTGGGTCGGGGATTCCCGTGTGGTTTATTCAGCATAAGGAGTAGTTAAGGCTCGAGTCCCCGTCTGATAATCGCGGTTCAGCGAAGATGCTCGTGATCCTGGATAAAAGAGCAGGATACGTCGCCTGTGTCCGTTTCTCTGTCCGCTTGTGGCCACCTCTGTGGGCCATCTCTGTCGCCACCTCTGTGGCCATCTCTGTGTCCACCTCTGTGGCTACCTCTACGTTCGCCTCTGTGGCCTCCTCTCTGTCCACCTCTGTGGCCTTCTCTCTGTCCGTCTCTGTGGTCACCTCTGTGTCCGCCTATGTGTCTGCCTTTGTGGCTACCTCTGACATTAAGTCTAGTAAAAGCTCGTCACTATGTGACAAGAAAGCTTAACATAAACACTTCCCAGAGTAGTCAGGCCACTTCATTTTCTTGCCACTTTCTTCGTGTTTACTTACAATATTTCCTCGCTGCTCTTTCCTACTCGAGTTCTTCCCATCCCCATCCATCAGTAATTACTCCTTGTCAAGAATGTGTATGTAGTACTATGAGTGCATTATTTGTGAAGTGTGTGTGTGTACTCACCTAGTTGTACTCACTTAATTGTGGTTGCAGGGGTCAATTCATAGCTTCTGGCCCCACCTCTTCACTGGCAGCTACTGGGTCACTCTCCCTGCACCATGAGCTTTATCATACCTCTTCTTAAAGCTATGAATGGATCCTGCCTCCACTACATCGCTTCCCAAACTATTCCACTTCCTGGCTACCCTGTGACTGAAGAAATACTTCCTAACATCCCTGTGATTCACCTGAGTCTTCAACTTCCAACTGTGTCCCCTTGTTGCTGTGTCCCATCTCTTTAACATTCTGTCTCTGTCCATCTTGTCAACTCCTCTCAGTATTATATATAACATTATCATGTCCCCCCTATCTCTCCTGTCCTCCAGTGTCATCAGTTCGATTTCCTTTAACCTCTCCTCGTAGGACATACCCATTAACACTGGGACTAATCTTGCTGCAAACCTTTGCATTTTATCTAGTTTCTGTACATGTTTGGCTAGGTGTGGGGTCCAGATTCGTGCCACATACTCCAGTATGGGCCTAATGTACACAATGTACAGGGTCCTGAACGATTCCTTTTGAAGATGTCGGAATGCTGTTCTTAGGTTTGCCAGGCGCCCATATGCTGCAGCATTTATTTGGTTGATGTGCGCCTCAGATGTGCCTGGTGTTATACTCGCCCCAAGATCTTTTTCCTTGAGTGAGGTTTGTGGTCTCTGGCCATCTAGACTGTACTCCGTCTGCGGTCTTCTTTGCCCTTCCCCAATCTTCATGACCTTGCCGTTGGTGGGTTGGACTCCATTAGCCAATTTTTGGACCAGGCTTGCAGCCTGTCCAGATCCCTCTGTAGTTCTGCCTGGTCCTCGTGTGTGTGTGTGTGTACTCACCTAATTGTACTCACCTAATTGTGGTTGCAGGGGTCGAGACTCAGCTCCTGGCCCCGCCTCTTCACTGATCGCTACTGGATCCTCTCTCTCTCTGCTTCCTGAGCTTTGTCATACCTCTTCTTAAAACTATGTATGGTTCCTGCCTCCACTACTTCACTTGCTAGGCTATTCCACTTGCTGACAACTCTATGACTGAAGAAATACTTCCTAACGTCCCTGTGACTCGTCTGAGTCTTCAGTTTCCAGTTGTGACCCCTTGTCCCTGTGTCCCCTCTCTGGAACATCCTATCTCTGTCCACCTTGTCTATTCCCCGCAGTATCTTGTATGTCGTTATCATGTCTCCCCTGACCCTTCTGTCCTCCAGTGTCGTCAGTCCGATTTCCCTTAACCTTTCCTCGTACGACATTCCCTTGAGCTCTGGGACTAGCCTTGTTGCAAACCTTTGTACTTTCTCTAACTTCTTGACGTGCTTGACCAGGTGTGGGTTCCAGACTGGTGCTGCATACTCCAGTATGGGTCTAACATACACAGTGTACAGTGTCTTGAACGATTCCTTATTAAGGTATCGGAACGCTATTCTCAGGTTTGCCAGGCGCCCGTATGCTGCAGCGGTTATTTGGTTGATGTGTGCCTCCGGTGATGTGCTCGGTGTTATGGTCACCCCAAGGTCTTTCTCCCTGAGTGAGGTCTGTAGTCTTTGTCCACCTAGCCTATATTCTGTCTGCGGTCTTCTTTGCCCCTCCCCAATCTTCATGTGTGTGTGTGTGTGTGTGTGTGTGTGTGTGTGTGTGTGTGTGTGTGTGTGTGTGTGTGTGTGTGTGTGTGTGTGTGTGTGTGTGTGTGTGTGTGTGTGTGTGTGTGTATGTGTGTGTACCGACTATAGTGCTTTAAATGACACTATGTAAATTAACACAGTTTGCGGGATTTTTTTGTACAAAGCTAGTCTAGCAACCTGGTCTCTCTAATAAATTGATGCAACGTATTGCAGTTCCCTTAGCTCTCTTCAGCTTTGGTCAGCTTATCAATAGTGAGTGTAGTTTAGTACAAGAAAAGTAGACCATCTTTTTTCAACGCACAGGCAGTATCCCACCGAGGCAGGGGTGACCTAAAAGGAAAAATTAAAGTTTTTCTTTTTAAATATAGTAATTCATAGAGAAGAAGTTATTAGTCTCTTTCCCAGGCATTTTCATCGCCTCTTACGACACGGATGGCTTACGGAGGGAGAATTCTTTTCCACTTTCCCGTAGACTGAAAGCAAAATTTAATTTACGAAATTGTGGCTGGTTGTCTCCAGGCTACTTCAAAGATGTGATACACTGTATTTAATAATGCTTCTAAAATACTTTTTTTCTGTTTTGTTTCAAACGTCGAGACTCCATTGCAGAAACGAATTTTGTGTCAATATGTATTTTTAGATACATAATAGTGTTTAAATTCACCTCTCATCCGTCTCTCTTTTTTTCCTATATTTAACTTTTGTTGCTTCGCTTTGTGATTATGTAGATACCTTAATAAAAGTTTATTTCGCCTTTGTGTGAGGGATAAGCTTTGTGTGTGGGATAAGCTTTGTGTGTGGGATAAGCTTTCTGACTGAAACAAAACCTTTGAAGCTGCCTCAGCTATTAAACCCTTGATGGAATACTTACAATATCTTCATTGTCCTACCGAGATCTCCCATCTCAGTCTGACAGATTTCAGCATTATGTATGTGGCTTCTCATGTGTGACGAAATATGAGAGGTAAACAAAATAGGAAAGCAGCTCTAGAGATGCATCCAGTTTTGCTCTGTAATAAATACAATAGCTATTCTAGTCATTGCTATGCCCTTTAAAAATATTTTCTCAGGTTTTGTTCTAATTTAAGGCAGTGAGAAAGCATCTCTCTGAACATTATTTATTAATTTCTTCCTAATCTTCTTCTCTTTCTCCTTTTTCTTCATGTTATTATTATTATTATTATTATTATTATTATTATTATTATTATTATTATTATTATTATTATTATTATTATTATTATTATTATTATTATTATTATGATTATTATTATTATTATTATTATTATTATTATTATTATTATTATTATTATTATTATTATTATTATTATTATTGTATAGATGAGAAAGCACTAAACCGCAGGGTATGGGAAGCCTTCGGGTGCAATCCAGGGAAGGAAAACTTTGTTGCCATTTCATGAATTAAAACTCCTACTGAATTAAAATGCTTTACAATTTGAGCAAATTCTAAAAATAAAGATAAAAGGATACTATTTTATTGTTTTATTCGGAGAGTTATCTATCAGTGCATTTTGCTTTTGTTATGAAGGAGCATTGTTGCCTCTGTTGTGAATAAGCATTGTTGCCTCTGTTGCGAAGGAACACTGTTGCTGATTTTGTGAAGGAGCATTGTTGTGTGTGTTGTGAAGGAGCACTGTTGCCTCTGTTGTGAATAAGCTTTGCGGCCTCAGTTGCGAAGGAACATTGTTTTTTCTGTTGGGAAGGAACATCGTTGCCTCTCTTGTGAAGGACAATTGTCTCCTTGTTGTGAAGGAACATTGTTGCAGTGTTGTATCAGTTGTGTAGGAGCATTGTTGCTTGTGTTGGGAAGGTGCATTGTTGCTTGTGTTGGGAAGGTGCATTGTTGCTTGTGTTGGGAAAGAGCACTGTTGCTTCTGTTGTGAAAAAACATTGTTGCATATATTTTGAAGGAGAATTGTTCTTGCATCAATTGTGAAGGAGCATTGTTCCTCTGTTGTGAAGGAGCATTGTTCCTCTGTTGTGAAGGAGCATTGTTCCTCTGTTGTAAAGGAACACTTTCGGCACTGTTTTGAAGGACCATTATTGCTTTTGGTGTAAAGGAGCATTGTTTCCTTTGTTGTGAAGGAACACTGTTGTCTTTATTGAGAAAGAACAATGTTTCCTCTGTTATGAAGGAGCAATTTTGGCTCTGTTGTGAAGGACCAATGTTACTTCTGTGGTGAAGGAGTATTTCTGCTTCTGTTCTAAAAGAGTATTGTTGCCTCTTTTGGGATGGAACATTGTTGCCTTTGTTGGGAAGGAGCATTATTTAAATCTTTTTTTTCTTTGCACCTAATTGCGTTATTAACTATTAATTAAAAGTGTATCTTCAATAGTCAGCAGTTTCAAGTGTCATAGTCGGTAATTACCCAATTGAAGCTTCAGGAAGAGACCGACGTTCGAAATTTCCCATTTTCAATACTTTTCTCAGCATAATTTTTTTTAACAGTTTCCAATGGTTGTAGAACTTTCTACATCTTTTTATAAGTCAGAAAAAAGTGCTATTATTGAGGAAGCACTGGAGACTCGAACCTCATACCACAGCATCTCCACCAACATACTCCTAGACATATACACACACATCTCTCGAAGAGCCAGAAACGAGTATGCACAGATGAGGAGGGAGGCCCAGCGACAGTATGAAAATGACACAGCATCGAAAGTCAAGTCTGACCCGAAGCTGTTCCATAACCACATCAGGAGGAAAACAACAATCAAGGACCAGGTAATCAGACTGAGGAAAGAAGGTGGGGAGCTCACAAGAAACGACCAAGAAATATGTGAGGAGCTTAACATGAGATTTAAGGAAGTATTTACAGTGCAGACAGAGAGGACTTTGGTAGGCCAGAACAGAGGGCTACACCAACAAGGGATATACCAACAAGTGTTGGATGAAATACACACAACCGAGGAGGAGGTGCAGAAGCTGCTAAGTGGCCTTGATACCTCAAAGGCGGTGGGACCGGACAACATCTCTCCGTGGGTCCTTAGAGAGGGAGCAGAGACGCTGTGTGCGCAACTATTACAATTTTTAACACATCCATTGAAACTGGGCAACTACCTGATGTATAGAAGACGGCAAATGTAGTACCCATTTTTAAGAAAGGAGACAGTCATGAGGCACCAAGTTATAGACCAGTGTCACTGACGTGTATAGTTTGCAAAGTCATGGAGAAGATTATCAGGAAGAGAGTGGTGGAGCACCTAGAACGGAACAAGTTTATATACGACAACCAGCACGGATTCAAGGAAGGCATATCCAGTGTCACAAACTTACTGGAGTTTTATGACAAGGCAACGGAAGTAAGACACGAGAGAGAAAGGGGTGGGTAGATTGCATATTCTTGGACTGCACGAAGGCCTTCAACACAGTTCTTCACAAGAGATTAGTGCAAAAGCTAAAGAATCAAGCACGTATAACAGGAAGGGCACTGCAGTGGAGGCAACAGCGTGACATGGTACGCGACGAGGTATCACATTGGGCGCCTGTTATATGTGGTATATGTGAATGACATGACGGAAGAGACAGACTCAGAGGAGAATTAAATCAGACGAGGAACCACGCAGGACTACAAAGAGACCTGGACAGGCTGGAAGTTTGGTCCAGCAAGTGGCTCCTCGAATTTAACCCGGCCAAATGCAAAATCATGAAGATCGGGGAAGGGTAAAGAAGACCGAGGACAGAGTATGGTCTAGGTGGCCAAAGAGTGCAAACTTGACTCAAGGAAAAAGATTTTGGGGTGAGTATAATAACGAGTATATTTCCCGAGGAGCACATCAAGCAGATAACTGCTACAGCATATGGGCGCCTGGCGAACTTGAGAATAGCGTTCTGATACCTCACCTCAGTAAGGAATCGTTCAAGACTCCGTACACCGCGTACGTCAGGCCCATACTGGAGTATGCAGCCAGTTTGGAACCCACACCTGGTCAAACACTTCAAGATATTAGAAAAAGTACAAAGGTTTGCAACAAGGCTAGTTCCAGAGCTAAAGGCAATGTTCTACGAAGATATGTTAAGGGACATCGGCCTGACGACACTGGAGGACAGGAGGGTTAGGGGAGACATGATAATGACATACAAAATACTGCGAG
This sequence comes from Cherax quadricarinatus, assembly GCF_038502225.1. Lineage (NCBI taxonomy): Eukaryota > Metazoa > Arthropoda > Malacostraca > Decapoda > Parastacidae > Cherax > Cherax quadricarinatus. The sequence goes on from NC_091362.1 coordinate 3,841,209, forward strand.
GAATAGATAAGGTGGACAGAGACAGGATGTTCCAGAGATAGGACATAGAAACAAGGGGTCACAATTGGAAGCTGAAAACTCAGATGAGTCAAAGGGATGATAGGAAGTATTTCTTCAGTCATAGGGTTGTCAGGAAGTGGAATAGTCTGGTTAGTGATGTAGTGGAGGTATGATAAAGCTCATGGAGCAGGGAGAGAGAGAACCTAGTAGCAGTCAGTGAAGAGGCGGGGCCAGGAGCTGAGTCTGAACCCCTGCAACCACAAATAGGTGAGTACATATAGGTGAGTGCACACACACACACACACACACACACTCAAACCCAAGCCCTCACACATACACACCTTCACGCACACACCCACACCTTCACGCACACACCCACACCTTCACCCACACTCCCACACCTGCACACCCACACCTTCACCCACACCTACCACAAACTAGGTTTTGACTAAGTAATTAATCACTTTCTCTTTAAACCGTAACACAATATTAAAAATTCCTCTAAAAATGAGACACACTTTATTTGCAGCAAATTATTCAGAGTTCATTAAGCATTTTTGTGTGTAGAGAGAAGAGAACATTCACAACTGTGACACATGACGGCTGGGGTCGTGCAACTGAGATTAGGATTACTAATCAGAATTATGTATCACAACATATGATGTATTATGATGTATCAGTACTTAAATAGCCTGCACATAGGAAAAAGGAACTTACGACGACATTTCGGTCCGACTTGGGCCATTTACAAATGGTCCAAGTTGGACAGAAACGCCGTCGTAAGCTGTTATGTAATGTTCCAGTCAATATATTGTATTATGATGTATAGAGACTGTGTATTATAATCTATCAAGATTATGAAGTATGAAGAATGAAGATGATATAGTGGACCCCCGGTTAACGATTTTAATCCGTGCAAGAGGGCTCATCGTTATGCGAAATAATCGTTATGCGAATTAATTTTCATAAGAAATAATGGAAATAAAATTAATCCGTGCAAGACGCCCAAAAGTATGAAAAAAAATTTTTTTTACCACATGAAATGTTAATTTTAATACACACAAACTGAAAAAGGCATGCACAATTACATGACACTTACTTTTATTGAAGATCTGGTGATGATTGATGGGATGGGAGGAGGGGAGAGCATTATCTTCTTACTGTTTAGAAGGGGAATCCCCTTCCATTAGGACTTGAGGTAGCAAGTCCTTTTCTGGGGTTACTTCCCTTCTTCTTTTAATGCCACTAGGACCAGCTTCAGAGTCACTGGACCTCTGTCGCACAACAAATCTGTCCATAGAGCTCTGTACCTCCCGTTTCTTCAAGACTTTCCTAAAATGGGCCATAACATTGTCATTGAAATAGTCACAAGCACGGCTTGCAACAGCTGTGTCAGGGTGATTTTCATCTATAAAGGTTTGCAGTTCAAACCACTCTGCACACATTTCCTTAATCTTTGAAGTAGGCACAATGGATTCCACAACTGGCATAGGCTTCTCAGGGTTAGCCCCAAACCCTTCAAAATCTTTCTTAATTTCCATACTAATTCTCACCCTTTTTACCACAGGGTTGGCACTAGAAGCTTTCTTGGGGCCCATGGTCACTTATTTTCCAGAAACACCACCGAAAACACTGTAATAATACGAAATATTCCGAGTGTATGCTTGGATGTTACCGCGGAGGCTGGCTGGTAAACAATGGGACAGCCGGCACATTGAGGGCACATTGGATCTCGGACGAAAATCGGTATGCGGGTAATTATGCGGGGCAAAAATTTTGCGATAAAAGTAATCATGCGGAAAAATCGCTATGCGATGCCATCGTTATGCGGGGGTCCACTGTATTATGATTAATTATAACATCAAGCTTATGTATTACATTCTAAGAAGATTTTGAATTATGATATATCAAGATTATGCATTAGAAAGTAACAAGGTTATATAATACGCAATGTGACCCTGATACATTTGTGATTTCATAATCTACTGATTTGTTATTTCACTGATTTGCTACTCCACTGATTTGATGGTCCACAGATTTGATCTAATTGTAATTTGATAGTTCACTGTGTGCCCGAAACGTCATCAGTACAATTTCCACGTAACTATGTTTGTGTCTGTTTACCATCGTTTCGGCACCTCGTTCCATCACCTCTCTCGGTAAGCTGCTGGCGGACGCTGGGTAAATCCCATGTCCCATCTGCGTTTTTATGCCTTTCAATTACCTTGCATTGTGTGTAGGTTCACCTTTTTTTTTCATTATTTTTATTTTGATGCTAGCAGGGGCAAATTTTTATCATTAGGATTACACAAAAGCTCTTTGAAGGCTTCATGTTCTTCGTCGCCCCTTTGTTGAATAATGCTATAATTAGGGCCAAATAAATGGGGTTGTTTTCTTAACTTACTAAAGCCATGAAGATATGAGCTTAGAACACATCCTTTGTTGCATCTCTAATGATTGCATATATATATATATATATATATATATATATATATATATATATATATATATATATATATATATATATATATATATATATATATATATATATATATATATATATATATATATATATATATATATATATATATATATATATATATATATATATATATATATATATATATATATATATATATATATATATATATATGTCGTGCCGAATAGGCAGAACTTGCGATCTTGGCTTAAATAGCAACTCTCATCTTGCCATATAGGACAAGTGAAAATTTGTGTATGTAATAATTTCCCCAAAATAATTCTGAACCTAACGAAAAAAATATATTTCACTGTGTTTGTTTAGTATTAAATTACTGTAAACAAATCTAAAATATATTTAGTTGGGTTAGGTTAAAATAAATTGTTCTTGTTATAATAAGGTTAGGTAAGTTTTCTAAGTTCCTTTTGGTGCAAAATTATAAATTTTTACATCAACATTAACGAAAAAAATATATCTATAAACCTATAAGAGAAAATTTTAGAAATGGCTTAATTTTAAATGAGTTCTTGCTAATTGACCAGTTTTACATATTCGGCACGATATATATATATATATATATATATATATATATATATATATATATATATATATATATATATATATATATATATATATATATATATATATATATATATATATATCATTAATTAACAAAAATAATGATAATAATAAAAATAATAATAATAATAATAATAATAATAATAATATTAATTATTATTATTATTATTATTATTATTATTATTATTATTATTATTATTATTATTATGAGTATTATTATTATCATTATAAATGTTAGTGAGAATCACCTTTGTTTTAAAAAGCATATACATAGTTTTACCCCCATATTTGTTATTCTGTTCAAACAACTGCAATTATCACCACAAGTACTAAAATATAAATATAATGACCTGCTTGTACTGCAGCGGTCGGTAATAATTGGCATTGTTTTACTGTCCGAAATATTTGATAACAAAAGGAACAAAGGCGATCATCCTAGCCGTGCTAGTTACAGTAATCCTCCCACACACGTATTTGCTTCCACCTTCTTTGTTGTAGACGGCTTCTCTCCTTCTCCTTCATAATGGCCCTGAGCTCAGAGCATAATTTTTGTGGGCGAAGCCATAGCGAGCCGCTTCCTCCATGTATTGTTTCATCTCGGCAGGATCTTGAAGATTATGGTGCATCATCACCAAACTCTTGACTCAGAGGAGGGAGCCACCTACTGTCATGACCGCGTCATCACTTGTTGTTGAGGGTGTCTCACAATACAGTGTGGTGAGGCTGCAGCGTTATCTTAATCGCTGAAGACAATAAGGTTTTATTAAAAGGTTTATGAGTACGTTAATATTCAACTTATTACAAGATTAACTCTGGGTTTTAATTACGGGATTAAAAAATAATAATTTTAGTAATGAATCTTTGATATATGTTTTGCCAATAAACTGTATTGAATGAATTCACGTGTGTGTGTACTCACCTAATTGTACTCACCTAATTGTGGTTGCAGGGGTCGAGACTCAGCTCCTGGCCCCGCCTCTTCACTGATCGCTACTGGATCCTCTCTCTCTCTGCTTCCTGAGCTTTGTCATACCTCTTCTTAAAACTATGTATGGTTCCTGCCTCCACTACTTCACTTGCTAGGCTATTCCACTTGCTGACAACTCTATGACTGTGTGTGTGTGTGTGTGTTTGTCTGTCTGTGTGCGTGTGTGTGTGTGTGTGTGTGTGTGTGTGTGTGTGTGTGTGTGTGTGTGTGTGTGTGTGTGTGTGTGTGTGTGTGTGTGTGTGTGTGTTTGTGTGTGTGTGTTTCTGTGTGTGTGTGTGTGTGTGTGTGTGTGTGTGTGTGTGTGTGTGTGTGTGTGTGTGTGTGTGTGTGTGTGTGTGTGAGTGCGTGTTCACCTGTTTGTAGTTGAAACGGGGGTTGACTCTCAGCTCCAGGCCCTGCCTCTTAAGTTCCTGCTTGCCAGATTTATTCCCAAGCCCCGTGGACTCCGTCGTATCTATTCTTAATTAAAACTATGTACGGAGCCTGCCTCCACTTCCTGACCGCAGTGAGACTGGTGAGATACTTCACAGCATCCCTGTGATTCACGTGTATCGTTGACTTTCGACTTTGATCTCATGTATCCATTTCCCGCCTCTGGAGCAATCTATCCCTGTAGACCCTATCTATTCCTTTGAGTATTTTGTATGTCATTAGCCTGTTTCCCTTTTTCTTCAATTCTCTAATAACATATCGTTCATTTCGTTACCCCCCTACTCATTTTCTAGACAAGACTTGCCTTCTCTAAACCCGTATTAGTTATTGCTTATGAAACCACTTCTCTCCAGATGCTCCAACCACTCTCATTCTGATGATCATCTCCATTACCTTGCATATTTATACGTGAAAAATAACGCTTCCTGTCTATTTCCTGTTATATATTGGGATTACATTCCTTGTGTTTGTGTGTGTGTGTGTGTGTGTGTGTGTGTGTGTGTGTGTGTGTGTGTGTGTGTGTGTGTGTGTGTGTGTGTGTGTGTGTGTGTGTGTGTGTGCATGTACTCACTTGGGGTTGTAGGGGTCGAGTGTCAGCTCCTGATCCCGCATTTCTGATGGTTTCTACTAGGTTCATTCTCTCCTGGCTTTCCATCGTATCCTTAATAAAGCTATGTATGAGTCCTGCCTCTACTCCTTCCCTGTTCAGGTTGTTCCACTTCTTGACTTCTCTAAATCTGAAGAAAGAATCTTTACTTTCCTGTGACTCATCTGTGTTTTCAACTTTCAGCTGTGTCCACGTGTCCTTATTTCCCATCTCTCAGACAATTTGTCCCTGTCCACCTTGTTAATTCCCTTAAGTATTTTGCTTCGTTATAGAACACCTAGTCGTTCGTTCTTTAATGCCATTAGATTTAGCTCCCGTAATCTCTTTTTAAATTTCCTATCCGTTAGATCCGATAGTATCGTTGCAAAACTTTGCATTTCCCCCAGTTTCCTAACAGGCTTTATCAGATGTGGGTTCCATACTGGTGCTGCATACTCCAATATAGGCGTCACTTATTTCATATTTGACAGACACGATTTTTTAGGCTATTTACTTGATGTGCGCCTCAGGTAATATGCATAGTACAATGCACTCCTGAGGTCTTCCTTGTGAGAGGTTTGGAGCCTTTGCTTCCCAAGTCTTTACTCCATTTGTTGTCTTATCCATTCCCAGTCTTCATAACTTTGTAAATGCTGGGAATAAATTCTAGTCGCCACTTGTCAGACAACAACTGCAGCCAGTTCAGGTCAATTTGTAGTCTTGCCTTCTCATTATCTGTTTGTAATGTCTTCAGTTTCGCATCATCCGTAAAAAGTAGTACCTATGACTATCGCTTCTGGTATGTCATTCACTGGTGGAATGAGACGGAACTATTATGACGAGGCCCAGTATTAATGGAACGTGGTTAGGGCTCTGCTCAGCTTATAACACGCTTGTAATGGAACTTTTAACTCTGACTGAACATTGCTTCGGCTATCTCGTTATTTTTTAGTCCTGTCCACTACACGGGGGGTAATTAAGGCAGCTGTCCACCTGGACACTCTTCTCTTGGATACCGTAATTCCTTAGATAAGGATTAAAAATAACTTTGAATGGATATACATCAATACATGCAACTTTAAGCGTATATACACTGAGATACTCATCTTCTGGTGAATATACAATGGGTTAATTATTTACGTTTGGTTAATTTGCATGCAAAACGTTCGTTGACACGCTTTAAATATGCGAATCTGTCTTATAAAACGCGCGCATACACACACACACACACACATACACATACACACACATACCTAGTAGCTTTCAGTGAAGAGGCCGTTCCAGGAGCTGAGTCTCGACCTCTGCAACTACAATTAGGTGAGTACACAGACACACACACACACAGAGGAGGTAGGATCCATACACAACTTTAAGCAGAGGTATGATAAAGCTCATTGTTCAGGGAGAATGACCCAGTAGCAACCAGTGAAGAGGCGGGGCCAGGAGCTATGAATCGACCCCTGCAACAACAAATAGGTGAGTACAACTAGGTGAGTACACACACACACACACACACACACACACACACACACACACACACACACACACACACACACACACACACACACACACACACACACACACACACACACACACACACACACACACACACACACACACACACAGGCACAACCTATTATGTATATAGCATGTAGCGATGTATATAGCATGAATGTATATAGCATGATGTATATAGCATGAAGCGATGTAGTGGAGGCAGGATCCATTCATAGCTTTAAGCAGAGGTATGATAAAGCTCACGGTTCAGGGAGAGTGACCCAGTAGTGACCAGTGAAGAGGCGGGGCCAGGAGCTATGAATCGACCCCTGCAATCACAACTAGGTGAGTACATATATCGAGCCTATAAGCCATATTTGCCGAATAAGCCAAACTCCCTTAAGGCTCTCTTTGATTCACTTTTATGCATGTCTTGTTGTACCTACCTGCTCCTCAAGTTTTTTATGGGTCCCACAATTTACACCAGAGGTATATATATATATATATATATATATATATATATATATATATATATATCTATATATATATATATATATATATGTATATATATATATATATATATCTATATATATATATATATATATATATATATATATATATATATATATATATGTATGTATATATTATATGCATAACACAATAAAATGTATACAGTCCTACATACATAACTGTACGGGAATTAACTTAAAACTGTGTTGTAAGCATATTTACGTCCCAATTTTCAAGCTTTATCGCTTGTGTTCAGTATGTCTCTCCCGCACCAGTGTCCAGCAGTAGTCGACCATCAAACTGATCGTCAAGTTTCCCTGATGTCTCTTCTATACGATAGCTGTGTTTGAGTGAAATCGTTCAACGTGGGGCTCTATTTCACAGAAACTGAACGTGTTGAACACAATTCAGCATCCCAAAGTTGGTTAGAAATACGTTTTTAAACATGAAATGAAGCCATTGTTGGCCAATGTAAGTGGCTACTGGAATTTTACTCTAGCAGATGCAAGGTTATGAAAATTGAGGAAAGGAAGAAGAGAAGATTAGAAGCTGAGTATAGATTCGGGAAACAGAAGAGAGCATGGTGCCGGAGGACACTCCATGCGAATACCCTTAGTAATCTCAACAAAGTTATTCTCGAATATTGTACATGTGTCTAGCCCATCTTGGAGTATGCATCACCACCATGGAACTCATATCTGGTAAAGCATATCAAAAAACAAGAGACAATGCAGTGACTTAAGAAATCGTAATGACCGCGGGTTCAATCCCGGCCGGGGGTATGGTTGACAATGCAGTGGTTTGCAGCGAGACTTGTTTCAGAGCTAAGGCGAGAGAACTATGAAGAAAGACTAAATTAAATGAACGTGACTACATTAGAGGATAGATGTACCAAAAGAGTCATGACAACGACATACAGAACATTCAGAGGAATTTATAAGATGGACACAGATAGACTGTTTGAGAAGTGAGAAAAAGGTACACAGACATAGATCGAGGTAAAGACACAAGTGTGTTCAGGAGCATCAGGAAGTATTTCTTCAGCCTCAGCGTGGGCAGGATATGAAATAAGCCAGACGACGACTTATCAGAGGATGACACCATACAGTTTTATGAAGTGGTATGTTAAAGGAGTGAATTCGGCAGGCAGGCCCAGAAGTTGCGTTGTCAGTCTTCTCCCCGTCTAGTGTACTGGAATGTACCTACCTGTATGTATAGGAAGATGGTAAGAGCTTCTATGTATGAATGGTCCCCTGCAACCACAAATAGAATGAGTACAAATATTTGCGCACACACACACACACAGACACACACACACACCCACACACACACACACACACACACACACACACACACACACACACACACACACACACACACACACACACACACACACACACACACACACACACACACACACACACACACACACACACACACACACACACACACACACACACACACACAGGCTACTCTTGTTTACCGCTAGCAGTTTAAACGAATCGGGAGGAGTTTGGGTGCTTATAGTGGGATGAAGATAGTAATACAAGTTGTAATTGAATTCATAAGTGATTAAGACATTCATAATCCGAAATCACTCCTGGTTTCCTCCTGTGTCTCTAAATTGATATCGTGTGTCTATAAATTGATATCATATGACTGTACATGTGTAGTTCTACTCCAGCTGCCTGCCGTCTGTTCAAGCTTGTAGAGTAATTCCTTCTGGACTCGTTTAATTACTGTTGAATCTGCATAGTTGGGGTAGCTCTCTTGTTACTGGGCATCTGTCTGTGTCAATGCTCCTCTTGATGATGTTATTAACCTCTGCATGTCTTGCATCTTTTCCTCATATCTATGGCAAACAAGACCATGCTCTGCCGATTCGATGCTCCAGATACATTTGTGCCCAGCGAGGATAGGTGCGGCAAGGCGAAGGGCACCACCAGTTCGGATGGTCTAAGGGTTGAGGTATGTGCCAAGGGAGGAATCGGGAACAGCTAACAGAAAACACCCAAATGAGGAACTCTCACTGCCAGGAGGCGAGCTGTGTCCTTCCCTGATACACACTCAAGCACTATTGAGGCTAAATTCTCCACTATTGGGCCATTCCAGTTAATTGTAATTATTAGGGGAAGCAGGTCTGTTAGATTATCCCAGAGAGTGGCTTCATAAATGAACTTTTTTTTTGATCATAAACCCCAATATTGTTTCTAAGGGGCTCATGGATAATCGCAGCAATACGTTCACTGGATATACACATGAAGACAAGAATGCAGACTAGCATCAGAGTGCAATCTTTGATGCTAGTCTGAAGTGTAATTAGGTTCTACTGTCCGCCTTCTAGAGTGAGAATGAGTACTTTATGTAAAGATGTATGCATATGGATTATACACGCACCACACGCAACCATATGATGGCATATGCTTACAAACCTGTACCGAAAGACTCTTCCTTGGGGAATAACAGATGAAGTAAATGTTTGCAAGATTATCATCATATTGATGTGAAGCGCTAAACCAGTGAGGATCTTCAGTTCAAAGAATGCTAGAGGCTCTATTTCTATGGCAGCTGTTTCTCTCTCAACCAGGCTTTTTTCTTCCACTTATTTTCCAGATATACTCTAGATGTTCTTCGTATATTCAGTATCCACCATATGCATCCTCGTGAAGGAACAAGACCTCAAAACTTTCCCCAATTGAAAACTGAGCGGCGGATCATCGTGACGAGCGGCGGCAGTGTGACACCCGACCGCGGCAGATGGTGTGCAATTAGTGCTGCTGTTGGCCGTATGGAGGACGAGCCTGGCTGAGGGAATAGAGTTTCTGTAGCTATTAGTGGACGGATGATGGAGTTTCCACAGAGCGTTGCACGATATGACTAACACGGGTTTAGTTCTTGATTCATGGTGGTGGTGATAATAGTAATAATAATGTTACCCCTATGATATCCCTCAATCTCTGTTCTAAAATTTATGGTATCCAATACGAATCAGTTATTATATGTACCTAGTTAGCAATAATGTTATTCTTTATCTGCAGTAAATATCAGGGAAAACAGAAGCAGTGAGTTTTTTTTTTTCATTATTTTATGATCTATAAGGTTCAAAGCCTATCGATTACACGGTCATTAAGGCCCCATGTAACTTGTACATTATTAGTCAATCCAGTGATTTTGTAAGCCACTGTTATTGTAAGTCAGTGGTACTTTAAGCGAGAGATATTATAAGCCAGTCATATTGTAAGTAAAATTAGAACTAGCATAATTCGGACCACAAACAAATTATTATCCAAGGTTTGCCACCTTGTATTAAAGAAATTTAGTTGCTGTACATTGTTTTTTTTTTTTAATTGTCTTACCCTGTAAAAAAAAAAGCCTCTGTCGAAATGATTTCCCCAAGTGCCGGATAATAATTATTAATATTATTCTTAACGTAATCGAGTCTATCAACGTAATTATCATGCATTACTTTTATAATTTACTTTTATTAAGCAAAGTTCCTCATTTACTCCACCATTCTTTAAGTATAAAACAATTTACTGTAGTTGACCAAAGCTTTTAAAAAGAACAACGAATTAATGCTTCTGATTTTTTTTTCATTTCGCAATCATATTTACCCTGCCATTGGGTTGCTGTATTTTCACAGAGGTAATTAAAAAGTACATTTTTTCAGACAGCTAATATGATAATGGAACAAATTACGCAAATATCAAACCTACAATCATTTTGATGGTGCTCCATCATGGCGCCATTACTCTCGAATATTTACAAAGCGTTTTTTATTAAATAAATAAAAAAGAGTTTTGAAACTGTTGGTTAAAGATTTAATGATATATGTCATTATAAAAAAAATTCACCTCTGGGGATAATTGCATTGTGATAATGAGGTCTTAATATGAAGGCATTAACTCGCGTCTGAAGACATGCATCTCTGATACACCTTCAAGTTGGGAATTATTATTATTATTATTATTGTTATTATTATTATTATTATTATTATTATATCTTGATTATTATTTTATTATTATTATTATTATTATTATTATTATTATTATTATTATTATTATTATTATTATTATTATTATTATTATTATTATTATATCTTTATTATTATTATTATTATTATTATTATTATTATTATTATTATTATTATTATTATTATTATTATCATTATTATCATTATTATTATTATTATTATTATTATTATTATTATTATTATTATTATATCTTTATTATTATTATTATTATTATTATTATTATTATTATTATTATTATTATTATTATTATTATTATATCTTGATTATTATTATTATTATTATTATTATATCTTTATTATTATTATTATTATTATATCTTTATTATTATTATTATTATTATATCTTGATTATTATTATTATTATTATTATTATTATTATTATTATTATATCTTTATTATTATTATTATTATTATTATTATTATTATTATTATTATTATTATTATCATTATTATTATTATTATTATTATATCTTTATTATTATTATTATTATTATTATTATTATTATTATTATTATTATTATTATTATTATATCTTGATTATTATTATTATTATTATTATTATTATTATTATTATTATTATTATTATATCTTTATTATTATTATTATTATTATTATTATTATTATTATTATCATTATTATTATTATTATCATCATTATTATTATAGAGGAGTGCTAAATTCGTTGAGGATTGGAGGCGCTTTGGATCTGGGAGACAGATTCCGTCGAAGAAATGGGAGGGTACGCATAACCTAAGGACTAAACTCACTCTGTGTTGACTATAAAGCCAGTGAGTAAACATGAATCATTCCCGTAGTTATGGTTTACATCTACAGGTTGGGTAACCACCTTTAAACGTTAGTTACTGCACGAATTATACTAAGGCTGCGTGTAATAGTGGTCAACAATTTCTCAAAAAGTTGTATACTTCTTAACCTAACCTAACCTAACCTAACTTAACCTAACCTAACCTAACCTAACCTAACCTAACCTAACCTATCCTAACTTAACCTAACCTAACTTAACCTAACCTAACCTAACCTAACTTAACCTAACCTAACCTAACCTAACCTAACCTAACCTAACCTAACCTATCCTACACCAGCGCACTTTTTTTTAGTTAAATTCTCCTATGTATACCATAGATTAGTCATATGCCGAATTAGTTGGGATAAAAAAAAATTTTATGGAATAACTGCCAAATTCGATCGCAACCTAACGGAAAAAAATATGCATTATTTACTGTAGTATTTAATTAATATAAATTTACCTATGATGCATTTAGCAGAATTGAGCAAAAAAATCTGTTGAAGTGAGGTAAGGTGAGGTTTCTAATTTAGTTTTGATCCAAAAATAAAAAGAAATTATATCAGTGTTAATGGAAAAAATTATGTATGGTTCTGTAACATAATTTTTTGAAAAAGTTTAATTTTTAAAGAGAAGACAAGATGTGATTACCTGAGGTGCCAAAATGGACAAGTGTTAGAAGTGGGATTCCACAAGAAATGGAATTGGGACCAGCGCTGTTTTGTATCCCAAAAGAGAGAAATGTGTCTCTGTTTGCAGATGATAATTACTAAGACTGAAAGGTGATGAGGACAAGGAAAGGCAGCAGATCAACCTGAAGAAAATGCAGTAATAGTTAGTATTAATTACCCAACAATTTTTTTTTTTACTTTTTACCCATTTCAGAAACCAAATTGGTTCTTTTAAACTAACTTCGATGCGGTGATAAGGAATATGAGTTTGTTTAGTTTTTCTCCAATTCTTTTTTTTTTTTTGGGGGGGGGGGAATTTTATGATAAGTATTTTAGCTATCTGAGGTTGAAGAACCAGATGATATACTTATATATATATATATATATATATATATAATATATATATATATATATATATATATATATATATATATATATATATATATATATATATATATATATATATATATATATATATATATATATATATATATGTATATATATATATATATATATATTTATATATATATATATATATATATATATATATATATATATATATATATATATATATATATATATATATATATATATATATAACAAACATGCGTTAAAAAAGATTAACTTTTTTCATTGTATGCACTACATTTACTATCTATACATAATATAATTCTTATAATTGTTAAGTAAAGTATATCATCTGGTTCTTCAACCTCAGATAGCTAAAATACTTATCATAAAATTCCCCCCCCCCCCCCAAAAAAAAAAAAGAATTGAAGAAAAACTAAACAAACTCATATTCGTTATCACCGCATCGAAGTTAGTTTAAAAGAACCAATTTGGTTTCTGAAATGGGTAAAAAGTAAACAAAAAAATTGTTGGGTAATTAATACTAACTATTACTGCATTTTCTTCAGGTTGATCTGCTGCCTTTCCTTGTCCTCATCACCTTTCAGTCTTAGTAATTATCATCTGCAAACAGAGACACATTTCTCTCTTTTGGGATACAAAACAGCGCTGGTCCCAATTCCATTTCTTGTGGAATCCCACTTCTAACACTTGTCCATTTTGGCACCTCAGGTAATCACATCTTGTCTTCTCTTTAAGGCTCTCTTTGATTCACTTTTATGCATGTCTTGTTGTACCTACCTGCTCCTCAAGTTTTTTGTCCCAATCTCTTGTAAGAAATGGCATTAGATTACCTTCTTACAGTGCAAGAACATCAAGTTCACCCATCCCTTACCTCTGTTACTTTATCTTGGTCTTCAGCAGATTTGTGAGACTGAATTTTCTATTTCTGTACTCTTGATTGCTGTTGTTTCTGTAGTGTGTTTATGTCTGCATGCATGTGTGTGTGTGTGTGTGTGTGTGTGTGTGTGTGTGTGTGTGTGTGTGTGTGTGTGTGTGTGTGTGTGTGTGTACTCACCTAGTTACTCACCTAGTTGAGGTTGCAGGGGTAGAGTCCAAGCTCTTGGCCCCGCCTCCTCACTGGTCGCTACTAGGTCACTCTCTCTGAACCGTGAGCTTTATCATATCTCTGCTTAAAGCTATGTATGGATCCTGCCGCCACTACATAGCTTCCCAAACTATTCCACTTCCTGACTACTCTGTGGCTGAAGAAATACTTCCTAACATCCCTGTGATTCATCTGAGTCTTCAACTTCCAACTGTGTCCCCTTGTTGCTGTGTCCCTTCTCTGGAACATTCTGTCTCTGTCCATCTTGTCAATTCCTCTCAGTATTGTGTATGTCGTTATCATGTCCCCCCTATCTCTCCTGTCCTCCAGTATCGTCAGGTTGACTTCCCTTAACCTCTCCTCGTAGGACATACCTCTTAGCTCTGGGACTAGTCTTTTTACAAACCTTTGCACTTTCTCTAGTGTGTGTGTGTGTGTGTGTGTGTGTACTCACCTATTTGTACTCACCTATTTGTGGTTGCAGGGGTCGATTCACAGCTCCTGGCCCCGCCTCTTCGCTGATTGCTACTAGGTCCTCTCTCTCCCTGCCCCATGAGCTCTATCATACCTCGCCTTAAAACTATGTATGGTTCCCGCCTCCACTACGTCACTTTCTAGGCTATTCCACGGCCTGACTACTCTATGACTGAAGAAATACTTCCTAACATCCCTTTGATTCATCTGAGTCTTCAACTTCCAATTGTGACCTCTTGTGTCTGTGTCCCTTCTCTGAAACATCCGGTCTTTGTCCACCTTGTCTATTCCGCGCAGTATTTTATATGTCGTTATCATGTCTCCCCTGACCCTCCTGTCCTCCAGTGTCGTCAGGCCGATTTCTCTCAACCTTTCTTCGTAGGACAATCCCCGTAGCTCTGGGACTAGGTGCTTGACTAGGTGTGGGTTCCAAACTGGTGCTGCATACTCCAGTATGGGCCTGACGTAAATGGTATACAGAGTCTTAAACGAATCCTTACTGAGGTATCGGAACGCTATCCGTAGGTTTGCCAGGCGCCCGTATGCTGCAGCAGTTATCCGATTGATGTGCGCCTCAGGAGATATGCTCGGTGTTATACTCACCCCCAGATCTTTTTCCTTGAGTGAGGTTTGCAGTCTTTGGCCATCTAAACTATATTGTGTCTGCGGTCTTCTTTGCCCTTCCCCAATCTTCATGACTTTGCATTTGGCAGGGTTAAATTCAAGGAGCCAGTTGCTGGACCAGGCTTGTAGCCTGTCCAGGCCTCTTTGTAGTCCTGCCCGATCCTCATCCGATTTGATTCTTCTCATTAACTTCGCATCATCTGCAAACAAGGACACTTCTGAGTCTATCCCTTCCGTTATGTCGTTCACATATACCAAGAACAGCACAGGTCCTAGGACTGACCTCTGTGGAACCCCGCTTGTCACAGGCGCCCATTCTGACACCTCGTCGCGCACCATGACTCGTCGTTGCCTCCCTGTCAGGTATTCTCTGATCCATTGCAGTGCCTTTCCTGTTATGTGTGCCTGATCCTCTAGTTTTTGCAGTAACCTCTTGTGATGAACTGTGTCGAAGGCCTTCTTGCAGTCTAAAAATATGCAGTCGATCCACCCCTCTCTCTCTTGTCTTGCTTCTGTCACCTTGTCATAAAACTCTAGTAGGTTTGTGACACAGGATTTTCCTTCCCTGAATCCGTGCTGGTTGTCAATTATACACTTGTTTTATTCCAGGTGCTCCACCACTCTCCTCCTGATGATCTTCTCTATGACCTTGCATACTATACATGTTAGTGATACAGGTCTGTAGCTTAGTGCCTCATGTCTGTCTCCCTTTTTAAAAATTGGGACTACATTTGCCATTTTCCATATCTCAGGGAGTTGCCCAGTTTCAAATGTGTGTGTGTGTGTGTGTGTGTGTGTGTGTGTGTGTGTGTGTGTGTGTGTGTGTGTGTGTGTGTGTGTGTGTGTGTGTGTATATGTGTGTGTGTATGTGTGTGTGTATGTGCAGACATGTGTCTGCTCTTCTCTGCCTGCATTACTCGTACAGTTATGATTCAAGAGAGCAACTAAGCTATTTTTAAACGGTGTAAAAATATCGCTGCCACCATTCTTCCTCCAGCCAGGTGAACCATGGAGTTGACTGGTGTAATTTCTTCTCTGTGCTTCAACACTGTCTTGATTCCGGCTTTACTTCCTCTTGTGTGTTCGTCTGCGCTTCTCTAATCCAAGGATTTGTGTTGTAATTCCGGCTTGGTTCGTGTCATTAGCCTGTTTACACGCCAGCAGCTGCCAGTCACTCCTGCATCAAAATTTTAACCTCTCACGGACGTGTTTCTCGTAACTGCTCACTCAGTTTTGTAGTTTAAAACAGTAAAAGAATGATTGACTAATGAGCTGTGATACGAAATTTTTAATTACTTACCACAAAAAAGTACAATATAGTAAGCGTAGTAACTGCTCACAATACTTCAACAAAATAAGTAATTGTATTATAAGTAGCCACATAAAGTGACCCAGTCTTAATGTAACCGGTGTTTATATAATTCTTAGCAAAGTCAGCTATAAAACAGTTCAGTTACTATAGTAACTGAACAGAGAAGTTCAGTAATTCCCAGCAGGTCAAGAACCATGACGATAATATTAACTGGGACTCCGCTTCCTTTACATAATGTACGAAATGAATGTGCAAGCAACACACTTTCGAGTCACTCCTGACTGCTTCCTTCCCCAATGTCAGCTTCTCACTAAATCAATGGAAATGTGATTCACTAACTACCTTTCCCCTGAATTTTCTTCTTCCTGTACCTAATCTGGTTCCTGAACATAATCATGTTCCTGCACATGAACTATTTCCTAGATCTGATTTACATCAAGTGACTTTCAGGTAGACTGTTCATGTTCCGAATCCCTTGAACAATTGCTAATCTGTTGTAGAGAGCTTCAGTTTTCAACTGAAATAATGCTATTTTTTCTTCTCTTTATTTTATGCAAGTGCGTTCACTTGTTTACTTACACAAATAACCCGCACATAGAAGAGAGGAGCTTACGCCGTTTTGGTCTCACTTGGACCATTTACAAAGTCAGTGTGACTTTGTAAATGGTCCAAATCGGACCGAAACGTCGTCGTAAGCTCTTCTCTATGTGCGGGTTATTTGTGTATCGTTCCCGTCACGGTAATGTGCCTTTTTTTGTTACTTGTTTACTTACTCGGCACGACTAACATGCCAAAATGGGATGGGAACTCTCATGCGCTAATTCAAGAAACTTCATGAGCCCTTCGGAGTTTTTTTTTTCGTATTTCACCTGCTGCTTTTGACACTTCACACTCAGGACTAACTAAGGAATTCATAGAGTTAATTTCTGTTTTGTTCTGCGTGGCAAATATTTCATTTCTTTGGCGTTTGGGAGGGTATCGAAAATGGTGTATTCACTTCGCTTCTGTATTGACATGTATTCCTTCGCTCTCACGATTTATTGTCGCAGTGAGGACAGAATTACTGTGCAAATTTGACTTAATGCTTGCAAAGTGAATTTAGCGTTGAGCGAATTTCATTTCCTGTCTCAAGGGCTTAATCTGCCCAGTCTGTGCTTATTAGCATATTATTACCTTTGTTGGGTCGAGATCACTGGGTGATGTCCGTCTGTAGTACTGTTGATGTCCGCTTCTGGAGAATGATAGTTGGTTAATTAGGTCTGCAGTCTATCGACTACACAAGGGTCATTAAGGCTGCATGCCTCATATACACAACCAAACAAGAAATTTTAAATCCTCAGATAGAAATTGAAGGAATTTCCTCAGCTAATATACACTGGGTCATACACCTCTCGGTGAATATACGATTGTGGAAAGTACGATGAATTTCACATGAATAATTTGTGGTAAAAGTTATTGGAATCTATGTAACAAAATATATAATATCTATATATCATGCAGAATATTTTTTCCATATGTTTTCATTAATGAAGAGCAAATATTAAAAAATAAAAAAGTGGTTATTTTTTTTTTGAATTGTGAGCTTATGTTCTACGAGTCAGTCAACCGTTAATAATATAATCAAGGCTGAGGAATGTATTGCCATGCAGAGCTGAGGATTGTATAGTCATGTAGAGCTGAGGATTGTATAGTCATGTAGAGCTGAGGATTGTATAGTCATGTAGAGCTGGGGATTGTATTGCCATGCAGAGCTGAGGATTGTATAGTCATGTAGAGCTGGGGATTGTATTGTCATGCAGAGCTGAGGATTGTATAGTCATGTAGAGCTGGGGATTGTATTGTCATGCAGAGCTGAGGATTGTATAGTCATGTAGAGCTGGGGATTGTATTGTCATGCAGAGCTGAGGATTGTATAGTCATGTAGAGCTGGGGATTGTATTGTCATGCAGAGCTGAGGATTGTATAGTCATGTAGAGCTGGGGATTGTATTGCCATGCAGAGCTGAGGATTGTATAGTCATGTACAGCTGGGGATTGTATTGCCATGCAGAGCTGAGGATTGTATAGTCATGTAGAGCTGGGGATTGTATTGCCATGCAGAGCTGAGGATTGTATAGTCATGTAGAGCTGGGGATTGTATTGCCATGCAGAGCTGAGGATTGTATAGTCATGTAGAGCTGGGGATTGTATTGCCATGCAGAGCTGAGGATTTTATAGTCATGTAGAGCTGGGGATTGTATTGTCATGCAGAGCTGAGGATTGTATAGTCATGTAGAGCTGGGGATTGTATTGTCATGCAGAGCTGAGGATTGTATAGTCATGTAGAGCTGGGGATTGTATTGTCATGCAGAGCTGAGGATTGTATAGTCATGTAGAGCTGGGGATTGTATTGTCATGCAGAGCTGAGGATTGTATAGTCATGTAGAGCTGGGTATTGTATTGTCATGCAGAGCTGAGGATTGTATAGTCATGTAGAGCTGGGGATTGTATTGTCATGCAGAGCTGAGGATTGTATAGTCATGTAGAGCTGGGTATTGTATTGTCATGCAGAGCTGAGGATTGTATAGTCATGTAAGGCTGGGGATTGTATTGTCATGCAGAGCTGAGGATTGTATAGTCATGTAGAGCTGGGGAATGTATTGCCATGCAGAGCTGAGGATTGTATAGTCATGTAAGGCTGAGGATTGTATTGTCATGCAGAGCTGAGGATTGTATAGTCATGTAAGGCTGAGGATTGTATTGTCATGCAGAGCTGAGGATTGTATAGTCATGTAAGGCTGAGGATTGTATTGTCATGCAGAGCTGAGGATTGTATAGTCATGTAAGGCTGAGGATTGTATTGTCATGCAGAGCTGAGGATTGTATAGTCATGTAAGGCTGAGGATTGTATTGTCATGCAGAGCTGAGGATTGTATAGTCATGTAAGGCTGAGGATTGTATTGTCATGCAGAGCTGAGGATTGTATAGTCATGTAAGGCTGAGGATTGTATTGTCATGCAGAGCTGAGGATTGTATAGTCATGTAGAGCTGGGGATTGTATTGTCATGCAGAGCTGAGGATTGTATAGTCATGTAGAGCTGGGTATTGTATTGTCATGCAGAGCTGAGGATTGTATAGTCATGTAGAGCTGGGGATTGTATTGTCATGCAGAGCTGAGGATTGTATAGTCATGTAGAGCTGGGTATTGTATTGTCATGCAGAGCTGAGGATTGTATAGTCATGTAGAGCTGGGGATTGTATTGTCATGCAGAGCTGAGGATTGTATAGTCATGTAGAGCTGGGGATTGTATTGTAATGCAGAGCTGAGGATTGTATAGTCATGTAGAGCTGGGTATTGTATTGTCATGCAGAGCTGAGGATTGTATAGTCATGTAGAGCTGGGGATTGTATTGTCATGCAGAGCTGAGGATTGTATAGTCATGTAGAGCTGGGTATTGTATTGTCATGCAGAGCTGAGGATTGTATAGTCATGTAGAGCTGGGGATTGTATTGTTATGCAGAGCTGAGGATTGTATAGTCATGTAGAGCTGGGGATTGTATTGCCATGCAGAGCTGAGGATTGTATAGTCATGTAGAGCTGGGGATTGTATTGTTATGCAGAGCTGAGGATTGTATAGTCATGTAGAGCTGGGTATTGTATTGTCATGCAGAGCTGAGGATTGTATAGTCATGTAGAGCTGGGGATTGTATTGTCATGCAGAGCTGAGGATTGTATAGTCATGTAGAGCTGGTTATTGTATTGTCATGCAGAGCTGAGGATTGTATAGTCATGTAAGGCTGGGGATTGTATTGTCATGCAGAGCTGAGGATTGTATAGTCATGTAGAGCTGGGGATTGTATTGTCATGCAGAGCTGAGGATTGTATAGTCATGTAAGGCTGGGGATTGTATTGTCATGCAGAGCTGAGGATTGTATAGTCATGTAGAGCTGGGTATTGTATTGTCATGCAGAGCTGAGGATTGTATAGTCATGTAAGGCTGGGGATTGTATTGTCATCCAGAGCTGAGGATTGTATAGTCATGTAGAGCTGGGGATTGTATTGTCATGCAGAGCTGAGGATTGTATAGTCATGTAGAGCTGGGTATTGTATTGTCATGCAGAGCTGAGGATTGTATAGTCATGTAAGGCTGGGGATTGTATTGTCATGCAGAGCTGAGGATTGTATAGTCATGTAGAGCTGGGGATTGTATTGTCATGCAGAGCTGAGGATTGTATAGTCATGTAGAGCTGGGGATTGTATTGTCATGCAGAGCTGAGGATTGTATAGTCATGTAAGGCTGGGGATTGTATTGTCATGCAGAGCTGAGGATTGTATAGTCATGTAGAGCTGGGTATTGTATTGTCATGCAGAGCTGAGGATTGTATAGTCATGTAAGGCTGGGGATTGTATTGTCATGCAGAGCTGAGGATTGTATAGTCATGTAGAGCTGGGGATTGTATTGTCATGCAGAGCTGAGGATTGTATAGTCATGTAGAGCTGGGTATTGTATTGTCATGCAGAGCTGAGGATTGTATAGTCATGTAAGGCTGGGGATTGTATTGTCATACAGAGCTGAGGATTGTATAGTCATGTAAGGCTGGGGATTGTATTGTCATACAGAGCTGAGGATTGTATAGTCATGTAAGGCTGGGGATTGTATTGTCATACAGAGCTGAGGATTGTATAGTCATGTAAGGCTGGGGATTGTATTGTCATACAGAGCTGAGGATTGTATAGTCATGTAGGGCTGGGGATTGTATTGTTATGAAGGGCTGGAGATTTCATTGCCATGCAGGATTGGGGATTGCATTGTCATGCAGGACTGGTGAACGTGTTATCATGCAGGGCTGGAGAATGTGTTATCATGCAGAGCTGGAAAATGACAAATGATCTCGTCAATTATCTTCTTCTAGGAATATTCATGTAATGTAACTATAAGTTACTACAAGGTATAGTGTTACTGGTGGATCATTGTAACTGTAGCTAGGCATAGTGTTACTGATGGATCATTGTAAATATGGCTAGGTATAGTGTTACTGGTGGATCATTGTAACTATGTCGAATGTTATTATGATATATTCATTGTAACAAGTGATAAGTATAGCATTAGGGAATAATCACTGTTAATATAGGGAATTACAGTTTAGTATTAATGAATGATTATTGCTACTGTAAAGAATGTCCTTCGTTCGTGATCATTGTAACTATAGGAAAGTACAGTTTTATTTAACGATCTTTGAACTACAGCTAATTAGCGTTATTAATGGTTATTGTATCTGTAGTTAAGCATAGAATAGGAAAATGAAGATCATTCACTTTTACTAATATGTACTCTCAGACAGTACCAGCGAGTACCTGGTAGTGCATACTAATAGATGGGAGAACATGCAGTAGTTATATATGTCAATACATGGTACCATTACCATGCTTAAGCTTGTGTAACATTTCCCTACATAAAGTAATGTGTGAATATTGCGTAACATTTTTATTTATATAATTATTGATACTGAGCAGTATAGTTGAGTCAGGGGCCCAAGACTGTTCAACTGCCTCCTAGTATACATAAGGGAGATTATCAATAGACCCCTGGCTATCCTCTAGAGGGAGTTGGACAGGTATATAAAGTCAGTACCTGACCAGCCGGGCTGTGGGTCGTACGTTGGTTTGTGCGCGTCCAGCAGCAATAGCGTGGTTGATCAGGCCCTGCTGAACCACGAGACCTGATCATGGATCGGGTTGCTGGGACGTTGCCCGCGGATATACCTTGCAGGCATACGCACGGTAACTGTTAGACCTTCGGTTATTACTAGCAATGCTTGTAAATTGAGTAAATGTTGTTATCCGGTAACTACTACTCCGGCTATCATAAGGGATGATATTATAGGAGTGAATGAATACTCTTGAGAAGGATATGTATTATAAGGATGAATGATTACTCTTAAACACCATAATGCAGCATAGTGTCTGGTAAAAGATGGGCAGTCATATATCGATTTGTATACATCTCTCAATATATGTGCTAAGAGTGCTTTTATCCCTTCTCTATCTGAAGCAAATATTGGTATTGTACTAACATGGATTCTCGGGATGGTAGGGGGTGTCTTGTCTTCCCAACGTAAACCAAACTTCACCCACTATATTACACATTGTATATCCTTCCTACTGAGTTGGCTGGAGAGTTCCTGATTACAAACTGCATGTCTGTTAGGTTTTTTAAGAACATTAGGCAAACTTCGCTAAATTCTTGATATATAGGAGCACCGGCAAATTCTTCCTTGGTGGGGTTATTCAAGGTTCAGTCCTATAATAGGTCTTCCTCGTTACTATCAAGGCCTTTTCCGCAAAATCCCTTTGGGCATCATAGCCTTGTTGCAATAGTATAGACCAGGTGGGGAACAGGTATTTCATGCTTTTAGCTGACAGAAGTGAAACCCAGTGTGGTCTTCTGCTGTAACATATCCACTTCAAGGCTCGACTTGTTATGCATTCAGAGATGCTCTTCTGCATACCACTGTTTTAACGTGTGGTTATATGAGTTACTGTCACTTTCCTATCAGCTTGATCCAGTCTGTCCATTCTCCTCCTCCTCTCATCATTTTCTCCCCCAGAACTACCACACATTGGATGTTTTGTGTTTTTCACACTATTCCTTGAAAATTCTGGAGACTGTTGTAGGATAAAATCCCAGATCAGCTGCTCTGAGATACTTGAACCACACCATCTGGTGCTAATAATTCACGGTCAAAGTCATTTAGATCACATTTCCTCCTTAGTCTGACGTTCCACCTGAATAACAGCTGAACCTCTTGGTTATGTCTGCATGCTCTTAGATATTTGCATTAACAAGCAGGTGTATAGGTATACCTATACACCTAGACTGTTGTGTACAGGTGAAATGCAGTCGTGATCCTTGTGCAGTCTATAAGCTTTAAACCCAACAAGCTAAAGAACCAATTATCATGCTAAATATATAGTATTAATTCATAATTATTACCACCAAGACAAAGCAGATAATATACTTGAATAATTGCTGATTCTTCAGTGCTCTTTGTGGTTAATTTAGATATCAGTGGGAAAAAAATAAATATGACATTAGAAAGACCTACCTGACTCCTGCCTCGCTCATCTATCATTTTGGGGGTTCATGCAGTGTTGTTCGTTATATATTTTTATTAGACTGTGACAACAATTCTTTTTAAATTTCACGAACGCAGCATTTCATAACTGGGCAATTAATCATTTATATAGGCTGAACTAGACACCCATCAGTTGTAAATTAAAACCTGGAATATTTTGTTTTTATTCTTAAAATAATTTTAGCGCAAATGCATACCTTCATTTTTCATATTTTTTTAGCATAGTTTATTAAACTTTTTATGCATTTGATGAATTGTATATATTTTTATATACATAAATATCTAGTTTTAAGAAATAACTACACAGGTGAAGAGGGTAGTAGTGAATATTGATATCATGATATATTTTAAGTCTTTACGTCATCTAGGAAGAATCATCTTGCTTTCCCGTCTCTGCTAGCACAGACTTGACACAGAGAGCGCTGGCAACGCTCTCATTCCTCGCTAAAGGAACTCAGAATGTCTCTACACCTTATTTCACAGAGTGCACCGCCTTTCATCTTTCAGAGTTTTGAGTGGAAACCCAACCTTACCTCACAGCCTTTTTTTTTTATTTTTGCTTGACGTTCTGGAGTTGAATAACTTTCGGAGCCGACATTTCTCGAGTTGCGCGACTTTCGGACCTCTCAGACTTATTCCTAGCAAACAACATCGAAATTCTCAACTCGAGACAAAATTCCCAAGCAGGAGAAACTGGCAAGCTGTGCAGGTTTCTTGCGCTTGACTGCTTTAATTGAGCCAAGGGACGTGGAGTCTCGCAGGCGGCCAACTTCTGCTCGGGATTGTTGTTACACCTATCAAGCATCGCTGCCGAGCCTCGCGTCTAAGTTACATCGTGACCCAGACTGACTTCCGAGGAACTTAATTAGTCCTTCCTGCGTGTGGGGTGAGCAGAGTTGATCCCTGGCCGACGCTAATCCAAGAATAGTGATCCTGTGTGAAGAGGACAAAGGCGACTTTTACTATTGGCTAAAGGTAATCGCGTCAGGTCATTTTTGATTCTTTGCTGATATTGAAATAAAGAATCGTGATACTGTCATAAAAAAAGTAAGTATACTTTGCAGATGTTGAAAATAAAATAATGATTCTCTGTCCAAATATAGAGAGGTATCGTCTATAATGCTAAACGGGGACCCACAACCTCGGAGAAGAAAATCAATCTACTTCAAGGAAAAAGAAATAGGAGTTGTTTGAGATATTTCTTCCCCTTTCACTCGCTATATACAGTATGCATTTGATTGTTTAGACTTAATTAAATAAATACAATGAGAATAAAAATAACACATGCATGACATCACAAAATCAATATTTCAGACACTTTTTCCAGTACCCTAGAGGTGAGCCATGTGCCCATTATAATATATATATATATATATATATATATATATATATATATATATATATATATATATATATATATATATATATATATATATATATATATATTGGCAAAATTATTGCATTCACAAATTTTCGCTTGTCCTATATGGCAAGATGAGCGTTGCTATTTAAGCCGAGATCGCAAGTACTGCCTACTCGGCACGACATATATATATATATATATATATATATATATATATATATATATATATATATATATATATATATATATATATGTATATATCTATAGAGAGAGAGAGAGAGAGAGAGAGAGAGAGAGAGATAGATATATATGTCGTGCCGAGTAGGCAGAACTTGCGATCTTGGCTTAAATAGTTGCTCATCTTGCCATATAGGACAAGCGAAAATTTGTGTATGCAATAATTTTGCCAAAATCATTCTGAACCTAACGAAAAAAATAAATTTCACTGTGTTCGTTTAGTATTAAATTACTGTAAACAAATCTAAAATATATTTAGTTGGGTTAGGCTAAAATAAATTGTTCTTGTTATAATAAGGTTAGGTAAGTTTTCTAAGATTCTTTTGGTGCAAAATTAAAAATTTTTACATTAACATTAATGAAAAAAATATATCTTTAATCGTATAAGAGAAAATTTTAGAAAGGACTTAATTTTAAATGAGTTCTTGCTAATTGACCAGTTTTACATATTCGGCACGACATATATAATATATGTATATATATATATATATATATATATAAATATATATATATATATATATATATATATATATATATATATATATATATATATATATATATATATATATAGGATGGGGTCCACCTCTGGTGTAAATTGTGGGACCCATACCCTCGGAGAAGTGGATAAAAAGGCTTCAAGGAAGAATATTTGGATTTCTTCCTGAAGCCGTTTGAATATTCCACTTTCCCTACCACCCCATCTTTTCATGTTTTTTTTACCAGTAGGAATATTTTATTACATAATATGGTGCAAAAGATTTAAGAGATAAATTGTTGATATAAAGGTGGCATATACGGAACATGCTGTTACGTGTGTGTCACCGATCATAGGGAGAAAATCTCATCCAGCTCTTCAGAGCTGGGGCGTGTGCCAAAAATACAGCAGGCATTACCCCTTTGAACAGCCGCACTGAGCCGCTTGGAACAGAAAACTAGCTGCCCTGGGATCCCTAGTTACCCTGATGAATATTTTTCCCAGCTCCTTAAGAAATTTAGATACATTCTTTCCCCATGAACCAAGGGTCTCTGAGTCTATGGAAACAAACATATAATGATAGGCAAGTTCTCCATATTTTCTAGACTTTTGCTGGTAGCTGGTAGCTGCCCCGCCTTCCTCCCTGGTGTATTGGAGATAGGTATCAGCCAAGGTAGATGCACATGTATAGTCCCACACCACCTGCTTCCCATCTGTCCAGGCTTGAAGGGTGATACCATTTGGACGCTTCTCGCTGCCATCAGATCTGCATAGCTGGCGTGGCTCCCTTACTACTGGGCATCCGGCTGTTGTGAGGCTCCTCTTGATAATGTTATTAACCTCCTCATGTCTTGCAATCTTTCCCTCGGATTTACGGCACACAAGACCGTGGTACCCGAATCGGTCTGCTGCTTCACTGCCACAAATACACCTGTGTTCGGCGAGAATAGGGGCGGCAAGTCAAAGGGCAACACCGATGCGGATGGTCTGTGGGTCGAGGCGTGTGCCAAGGCTGGAGTTGGGAACAGCTAACAGAAAGTCCCCAGCATGAGGGGCTCTCACTGCCAGGAGGCGGGCTCTATCCTTCCCTGACACTGTAGCATTGTTGAGGCTATATTTTCCACTATTGGACCATCCCATTGCGATTGTTTGTAGTTGCTGGGGGGAGCAGGTCTGGTTTCAGAGCCCGTTAGATTATCCCAGATCATGGCTCCGTCGATGAACTTTTGGTCCTGGACTCCAATCTTGTCCCTAAGATGTTCAGGGAGAATCGCTGCTACAAGCCGTCTGGATGCAATACGTGAGGACAGAAAAGCAGGTAGCGCAATTTGTGATGACTTGCGGACACAAATGCCTCCTAGTCTGACTGGAAGTGTAGCTTAGTTCCACTGCCCGTCTTCTAGAGTAAGGTTAAGTACTTTCGTAATAATCTGCCTCAGAATACTGTCATATTCGTGCAGTATAGGGTTATCATATGAAGGTGCACATCTTAGGAAATATGTCAACCTGGGCAGACTCAAGCACTTTGTGAGAAGGTACAAGGCATCGTGGGTGTCCAGATTGCCTATTCGTTGTTCCATTCTCCTTAACTCTTCCAATTTCTTCCTGAGAATTGTGTCAATGGCATTGCTTCCCAGAGGTGCTCCTAGCAAGACACTGTTTGTGTGGCCAATGGCTGCTGCTCCTGGTAGTTTTGATCTCACTGCATTTATCACTTGTTGATTGACTGAGATGATTTCACATTTGGATGTATTCAGGATGAGACACATTTCCTGTCCCCGTGTCATTACCTGTATAAGATCATGTAGGAGGGACTCCTTTGTACCTGCTAGTGTGCCATCATCTAGGAACCAGATGTTTAGCTCGCTGGTCAGTCTGACTGTGATTTCCCTAACTGCTGTACAGAAGAGAAATGGTGCAAGAGGATCTCCTTGTTGGACACCCTCCGATGATGTGATTTCATGCTCTCCAAAGAGAAGCATTGATTCCTTGCTATACCCAGCTGGAACAAAAGGGAAAAGACCAGGGAAATAGTTTTGTACTGCTGCTAATACCACGTCTCTTTTCAGGAGATTGAATGCACTCTTGAAATCTAATTTTACCACTGCATTGTCCTCAGGCAGATTGTTGATATACGCCCTATATATATATATATATATATATATATATATATATATATATATATATATATATATATATATATATATATATATATATATATATATATATATATTGTTCCTTTAATTTCTGACGATAAACATTTTGACACCAAGTTAATGGTGTTGACTCACTGACACTGAGTGGTAATGAATCAGCGACACTGACTCAGTGGTGCTGACTTATTAACAATGACTCACTGTCTCTGAGTCAGTGCCACTAAGTCAGATTCACACGCACTTAATTCATGAGTAGTTTAATCCAATAACACTGCCGTCAGATCGATAGTTTATCCACTGAAGAACATCGCTTCATATCAAGGCGATTAAATGGAATCCTAAAAGAGTCGTTAACGTCTAATTAGCATAGAAACTTGAGCTCTAGCTGGTTCATTACCTACCAAGTTTATCTCAAAATTGTCAGAGTGGGAGTAAAGAGGCTTACTATTCTTTCTGTTATGAAGCAGTTAAACAAAACTTTGCTGTAATTGTATGAAATTTATATTTTATAGTTATACAATAAAAGAACTTTAAATGGATTTTGGACGAAATGGCATGTTACTGCCAGTTATAAAGACCATCCTGCTAATAAGACAGCATTTCACTTGTACCGAGATAGCCGTATGGCTGTTTAAGGAGACTTACAGAAGGTGAGACTCATTTCCTGTCATCACTTCAGAACTTCTCTCATATTTCGTTTA
This sequence comes from Cherax quadricarinatus, assembly GCF_038502225.1. NCBI lineage: Eukaryota > Metazoa > Arthropoda > Malacostraca > Decapoda > Parastacidae > Cherax > Cherax quadricarinatus. The sequence continues at coordinate 3,869,701 of NC_091362.1, forward strand.
TTGCCATTGTGGTATAACTGGGTAATTTTTATTGATATAGAACAATATAATCTGGCTAAACGTAACCTAGAGTAAATCTAGAAAAATTCACTTCAAACTATGTGTGAGAAAGTCACATTGTATTTGAGAGGATATGCTGGCAAACACACAAGCTGGTCTTGTTTTCAGTGTTTTAATACAAGTTTGTTCAACGTGTTACTGTCTTCAATATGAGAATTGTCTTTGAGTAAATTTAATACTCGAAGAGATCAGCTTCTTGCTGGCCACTTCGAGTACACTAAATATAAATGATCGCAACACAAACGCTCCTCATAATCCTGGCTGCCTGGCGGTTACCAAACACAAGCTCAAGCCTCCATAACGCCTTGATTTGAATGACACAGATTTATCTCTTAAAATATTAATAATAATAATGCAGATAATAATAATATTAATAATAATTAGTGAAGAAATTTACGTTCACTCTTGCACTGTTTTTAATGTACCAACTAAGTCTCAGTCAATGCCTGCTGCATCCATGGAACACTGACCTATCTCTGGTGAGCTGCACAAAGCGTGGGAAATAGTTTTTCTCCTCTGTCATTAATGCTCTTCATTTTTTATGCGTCACTGAAAATTTTGCAAAAATGTGTATGGGGCGGAATGGAAGGAATAAAAGGAAAAGTTATGTAGAGAAAGAGAATATTCAGACATGTGGATTTTTCCGTGAGGTATTTTTATTCTCCCCGAGGCTATTAGCTAATAATTAACACTAGACTTAATATCCTCCTGTGTTTGTGTTTCTCTGTGTTCGCGTCTCTCTCTCTCTCTCTCTCTCTCTCCCTCTCTATCTCTCTCTTTCCCCCTCTCTCTCTCCCCTCTCCCTTCTCTCTCTCTCTCTTTTCCCGTCCTTCAGGTAAAAATCTAGAAATTTCTTCTCGGAGATGAGTATTTTCTTTCCCTATCACTCCTATATATGAATAAGAATATTTTTAAGACTTACATTTAAATGATAAATGGAAAAATGTGTTTACATATTAATGTAACACAAAATGCTTTAGGCATTCCTTCTCTGGATCACCATCCTGAGGCGCTGGAAAAGAAAGGCGGCAGACGTCGGGTCTCTGGTGCTGTCTATAAGCCTTCAGTCCAGTGCTATGAGAAAGTAATTTCATGTTTTTCTCAGGGGGGAAGGGGAAAAGGGGGGAAGGGGGAGGCGGGGGGGGGTTAAAGCGAAGAAAGTGATGTTCTTGGGCTAAATCATTATATACTCATGTGCAACATCTGTTTTTTTCAGTTCATTACGAAGGTTATTTGAAATTGGAAACAGAAGACGAGGTAATCATTCCCTCAATATCGTAGAATTATTCACAGAAAACAATGAAAGATGAGATAATCAGTCCCTCAGTCTGGAAACTGAGAAAATAGGCTGAATAAAATATCTTCTGCATGAAAAATATTTTAAATTTAATGGTAAAACTAAAATTCCTAAATAAAATGCTAAAAAAATCATTAAAGAACGTGAAAATTCCATTGTATTGTTGTTGTCAAACAAGTATCACTACAATATTGCAATACAATACTGCAAATATGGGGAGTTAAATATATTTTCAAAATTTGGGTATTGTTATCTGAAGACACTTCGCTATCCAGTGGCTTATTAATTCAATACAGAGATTATTTGAATGTGATGCTAAAATCTGGCAAAACATTTGGACATGACCTACTTCTACAAGTGGATCCCGCCCACCTGTGATGCGACTTCAACTACTGGACCGCATCTGACCCTAGTATACAAGAGGCCATCGTTCTGCCTTTGCTTCAGATTCATAAAGTCTAAGGTACCAAACCAATGGAAAGATCATCTCTTTTTAAACTGTCTTATAAACATAGTTAAGCGATGATGAGAAACTGATTATCTAATCTTCTATTGTCTTCGGTTTCATCACCTCATTACAACGTCTGTATTAAATTGATCAAGGCCAGTTGGTGGCCAAAACGCCTTCAAATTATGATAGCATCTTGTCGGTACTGCAATGATATAAATCCCTCTACATGATGACCGAGTGAGCTTCCCTGTGATCAACAGCACCACCACCATGCTGACCAGTACTAATTGGAAAGTGGTGTATATACATATATATATATATATATATATATATATATATATATATATATATATATATATATATATATATACATATATATATATATATATATATATATATATATATATATATATATATATATATATATATATATATATATATATATATATATATATATATATATGAGCTGGGAAAAAGACTCATCAGGGTAACTAGGGATCCCAGGGCAGCTAGTTTCCTGTTCTAGCGGCTCAGTGAGGCTGTTCAAAGGGGTAATGCATGCTGCATTTTGGGCACACGCCCCAGCTATGAGGAGCTGGATGAGATTTTCGCCTTATAATCGGTGATACACACGTAACAACATGTACCGTATATGCCACCTTTATATTAACAATGTATCTCTTAAATCTTCTGTACCATATTATGTAATAAAATATTCCTATTGGTAAAAAAAAATACTTTAAAAGATGGGGTGGTAGGGGAAGTGGAATATTCAAACGGCTTCAGAAAGAAATCCAAATATTCTTCCTTGAAGCCTTTTTATCCACTTTTCCGAGGCTATGGGTCCCACAATTTACACCAGAGGTATATATATATATATATATATATATATATATATATATATATATATATATATATATATATATATATATATATAGGGAGATACCACCTCTAGAACTGTTATAGGGACCCTCATCCTCAGAGAAAAGAATAAACTTGCTTCAGGGAAAATTCAAGGTTCTCCCTGAAGCTGTTTGAGGATTTTCTCCTACCACCCACTATATTTTATATATATATTATATATATATATATATATATATATATATATATATATATATATATATATATATATATATATATATATATATATATATATATATATATATATATATATATATATATATATAAATATATGTATATATATATATATATATATATATATATATATATATATATATATATATATATATATATATATATATATATATATATATATATATATATATATATATATATATATATATATATATATATGCAAAACAACCACTCTGAAAGAATAGAGAAATTCCAAGCGCTTTCGTGACTACTCACATTATCAAGGAACTATGAAAGTAAAGCATCCAAGGAAGCTATATATATATATATATATATATATATATATATATGTATATATATATAGGGGTAGTAGGTTGGTAGACAGCAACCACCCAGGGAAGTGCTACCGTCCTGCCAGATGACTGTGAAACAGAAACCTGTAACTGTTTTGCATGATGGTAGGATTGCTGGTTTCTTTTTCTGTCTCATAAACACGCTAGATAACAGGGATATCTTGCTACTCGTACTTACACTTTGGTCACACTTTACAGACACGCACATGCATATATATATACATACATCTAGGTTTTTCTCCTTTTTCTAAATAGCTCTTGTTCTTCTTTATTTCTTCTATTGTCCATGGGGAAGTGGAAAAGAATCTTTCCTCCGTAAGCCATGCGTGTCGTATGAGGCGACTAAAATGCCGGAAGGAATGGGCTGGTAACCCCTTCTCCTGTAGACATCTACTAAAAAAGAGAAGAAGAAAAACTTTATAAAATTGGGATGCTTGAATGTGCGTGGATGTAGTGCGGATGACAAGAAACAGATGATTGCTGATGTTATGAATGAAAAGAAGTTGGATGTCCTGGCCCTAAGTGAAACAAAGCTGAAGGGGTTAGGGGAGTTTCGGTGGGGGGAAATAAATGGGATTAAATCTGAAGTATCTGAGAGAGTTAGAGCAAAGGAAGGGGTAGCAGTAATATTGAATGATCAGTTATGGAAGGAGAAAAGAGAATATGAATGTGTAAATTCAAGAATTATGTGGATTAAAGTAAAGGTAGGATGCGAAAAGTGGGCCATAATAATCGTGTATGCACCTGGAGAAGAGAGGAATGTAGAGGAGAGAGAGAGATTTTGGGAGATGTTAAGTGAATGTATAGGAGCCTTTGAACCAAGTGAGAGAGTAATTGTGGTAGGGGATCTGAATGCTAAAGTAGGAGAAACTTTTAGAGAGGGTGTGGTAGGTAACTTTGGGGTGCAAGGTGTAAATGATAATGGGAGCCCTTTGATTGAACTTTGTATAGAAAGGGGTTTGGTTATAGGTAATACATATTTTAAGAAAAAGAGGATAAATAAGTATACAAGATATGATGTAGGGCGAAATGACAGTAGTTTGTTGGATTATGTATTGGTAGATAAAAGACTGTTGAGTAGACTTCAGGATGTACATGTTTATAGAGGGGCCACAGATATATCAGATCACTTTCTAGTTGTAGCTACACTGAGAGTAAAAGGTAGATGGGATACAAGGAGAATAGAAGCATCAGGGAAGAGAGAGGTGAAGGTTTATAAACTAAAAGAGGAGGCAGTTAGTTATAAACAGGGAGGATAAGAATATAAATGGGGTCAGCTATTGGAGGATATATGGGCTAATGAGAGCATAGGCAATGGGGTCGAAGAGGTATGGGGTAGGTTTGTGAAAAATGTAGTGTTAGAGTGTTCAGCAGAAGTTTGTGGTTACAGGAAAGTGGGTGCGGGAGGGAAGAGGAGCGATTGGTGGAATGATGATGTAAAGAGAGTAGTAAGGGAGAAAAAGTTAGCATATGAGAAGTTTTTACAAAGTAGAAGTTATACAAGGAGGGAAGAGTATATGGAGAAAAAGAGAGAGGTTAAGAGAGTGGTGAAGCAATGTAAAAGGAGAGCTAATGAGAGAGTGGGTGAGATGTTATTAACAAATTTTGTTGAAAATAAGAAAAAGATTTGGAGTGAGATTAACAAGTTAAGGAAACCTAGAGAACAAATGGATTTTGTCAGTTAAAAATAGGAGAGGAGAGTTATTAAATGGAGAGTTAGAGGTATTGGGAAGATGGAGGGAATATTTTGAGGAATTGTTAAATGTTGATGAAGATAGGGAAGCTGTGATTTCTTGTATAGGGCAAGGAGGAATAACATCTTGTAGGAGTGAGGAAGAGCCAGTTGTGAGTGTGGGGGAAGTTCGTGAGGCAGTAGGTAAAATGAAAGGGGGTAAGGCAGCCGGGATTGATGGGATAAAGATAGAAATGTTAAAAGCAGGTGGGGATATAGTTTTGGAGTGGTTGGTGCAATTATTTAATAAATGTATGGAAGAGGGTAAGGTACCTAGGGATTGGCAGAGAGCATGCATAGTTCCTTTGTATAAAGGCAAAGGGGACAAAAGAGAGTGCAAAAATTATAGGGGGATAAGTCTGTTGAGTATACCTGGTAAAGTGTATGGTAGAGTTATCATTGAAAGAATTAAGAGTAAGACGGAGAATAGGATAGCAGATGAACAAGGAGGCTTTAGGAAAGGTAGGGGGTGTGTGGACCAGGTGTTTACAGTGAAACATATAAGTGAACAGTATTTAGATAAGGCTAAAGAGGTCTTTGTGGCATTTATGGATTTGGAAAAGGCGTATGACAGAGTGGATAGGGGGGCAATGTGGCAGATGTTGCAGGTGTATGGTGTAGGAGGTAGGTTACTGAAAGCAGTGAAGAGTTTTTACGAGGATAGTGAGGCTCAAGTTAGAGTATGTAGGAAAGAGGGAAATTATTTCCCAGTAAAAGTAGGCCTTAGACAAGGATGTGTGATGTCACCGTGGTTGTTTAATATATTTATAGATGACACTGTGCTCTTGGGATATTCTGAAGAGAAGTTGCAGAGATTGGTGGATGAATTTGGTAGGGTGTGCAAAAGAAGAAAATTATAAGTGAATACAGGAAAGAGTAAGATTATGAGGATAACAAAAACATTAGGTGATGAAAGATTGGATATCAAATTGGAGGGAGAGAGTATGGAGGAGGTGAATGTATTCAGATATTTGGGAGTGGACGTGTCAGCGGATGGGTCTATGAAAGATGAGGTGAATCATAGAATTGATGAGGGGAAAAGGGTGAGTGGTGCACTTAGGAGTCTGTGGAGACAAAGAACTTTGTCCTTGGAGGCAAAGAGGGGAATGTATGAGAGTATAGTTCTACCAACGCTCTTATATGGGTGTGAAGCATGGGTGATGAATGTTGCAGCGAGGAGAAGGCTGGAGGCAGTAGAGATGTCATGTCTGAGGGCAATGTGTGGTGTGAATATAATGCAGAGAATTCGTAGTTTGGAAGTTAGGAGGAGGTGCGGGATTACCAAAATTGTTGTCCAGAGGGCTGAGGAAGGGTTGTTGAGGTGGTTCGGACATGTAGAGAGAATGGAGCGAAACAGAGTGACTTTAAGAGTGTATCAATCTGTAGTGGAAGGAAGGCGGGGTAGGGGTCGGCCTAGGAAAGGTTGGAGGGAGGGGGTAAAGGAGGTTTTGTGTGCAAGGGGCTTGGACTTCCAGCAGGCATGCGTGAGCGTGTTTGATAGGAGTAAATGGAGACAAATGGTTTTTAATACTTGACGTGCTCTTGGAGTGTGAGCAAAGTAACATTTGTGAAGAGGTTCAGGGAAACCGGCAGGCCGGACTTGAGTCCTGGAGATGGGAAGTACAGTACCTGCACTCTGAAGGAGGGGGTGTTAATGTTGCAGTTTAAAAACTGTAGTGTAAAGCACCCTTCTGGCAAGACAGTGATGGAGTGAATGATGGTGAAAGTTTTTCTTTTCCGGGCCACCCTGCCTTGGTGGGAATCGGCCAGTGTGATAAAAAAATAAAATAATATATATATATATATATATATATATATATATATATATATATATATATATATATATATATATATATATATACATATTAAGAGAGAGAGAGGTAGGAGCGAGGTAAACAGATGAATATAATTAAATATAAAAATATTTTATTGAGATTTCATATAAAAATATACAGAAATATATAGAAATATATACATTTTCTTTCATTCGTAGGAATAACTTCACCGCCACTCTGGCTGAACCACCAGAATACCTGACGGAGCGGCGAAAAAGAAAAAAAGATCCAAGAAAATGAAAAGAAAATCCCTTGATCTCTCGCCATTACTTCTTAACCAATGGATTAGCTTCTGCGATCGAACGGAGTATTTTCTTCCCCCGACTGTTTAGCTCTGGCGTAATGGTCTTGAGGCGTGAGAGCGACCACCTCCAGAAGCCTCTTTCTCTTGGAGGTGGCGGCCGTAAGAAAGCCTCCAGCACCAAGCATTTGCGGCCACTTAGTAAATTAAATGCTTCTTGGCTTCCGCTTACGAGTTAATGTGGTAAGCAGAGCCGCCCGTTTTCTTTAAGTGGGATGCGAAGTGATGAGTGGTGGCACTGTGCTGAGGTAACAGTAGTTGTAAAAATATTAATAATCATGAAAAAGAAGACGAACAAGAGGAGAAAAATGATGATTATATTAATATTAATAAATGTAATAAGTCACTCTTCTCCACAATGATGGAAGAGGAAGATTAATGAGTTTCCTTACTGGCACAGCATGGTATAAACACTTAGAAATAAATAAACGTCTTACTGAACATCCACCCAAAGGTGGGTGTTTTTTCAATGTATATATACACCGAAAGATGAAAACGCTTTATATGCGTGTATAAAGAACATAAAGGCACAATATAGTGACTGGAACAATACACAAATAATCCGCACTTAGGAAAAATGTGACTTTGTATATAGTCCAAATCGGACGGAAACGTTGTCGTAAGCTTCTCTCCGAGGGATGTTTGCTTGCCTCCCTCAGAACGAATCTCCTGAGATCTCTTACTCATTTCTTCAACATTACAAGCTACTGGTGATGTGATGAATGGTTTGAAAAACCGACATGTTGAAGATTGAGACACTTATGCAGCATATGGGAATCTTTATTCAGGAAACGTTTCGCCACACAGTGGCTTCATCAGTCCAATACAAAGAGGAAGGCGTAAGGAGAGGAGGAGAATGAGGTAATCAGTCCCTCAACCTGGAGTCGATGTGTTCAGTCCATCAATGTCGGTTTTTCAAACCATTCATCACAACTGTCAGACACTGCAGCATCATGGGATCTTGTTACAAAGAATTCTTCAACACTTGTTCAACCTTTGGACGAAGACCTACTTCGACTAGTGGATGGTACCACTATGACCCCGCCTCCACCTGCTTCACGTCACCTCACTACAGTATATAAGCCACGTCTACGGCCCTATGCTGTACATTCTACAAGATTGATGGACTGAACACATCGACTCCAGGTTGAGGGACTGATTACCTCATTCTCCTCCTCTCCTTACGCCTTCCTCTTTGTATTGGACTGATGAAGCCACTGTGTGGCGAAACGTTTCCTGAATAAAGATTCCCATATGCTGCATAAGTGTCTCTATCTTCTACTGGTGATGTGTTGATCGCAACACGAAAGGGCTAGAGCTATTATTCAACTCCCCATGTGGTTATTTTGCATATAAACAGACCTGCTGCTTCACCAGGACTCGATCCTGCGTTCCCATGCCCGGCCCTGTGAGATTTGAACAATGTGTGCATCACTCTTTCCACTAGACCAGCAATCCTTAAACATCAGGCGCCCAGCAGTACTGAGCGTGTTTTCTCTGATGCAAGGACATCCATGGTCGTGGAGCCTCAGAGACTAATTTCAATCTCATCCTGTTTGGTGTACCAGCCTTCACGAGCAATCTATATATTAATGAAATCATGAAACCAGTGATTTGAATCATTAACAGAACTGTGGCATGGCCAGGACTCGATCTTGTCCTTGCATCAGGGAAAACATGCTCAGTGTTGCTGGGTGCCTGGTGTTTAAGGATTGCTGGTCGAGTGAAGAGAGTGATGCACGCTTTGGAAATATAAACACATATGCAGTTTAATGTGACCCTTTATTGACAACGTTTCGCTTGGAAGGGAGACTGGATAAGTTGTGAGCAGACCTTCTGCAGTGTTCTTCCATTCCTATGTTCTTATGTGGGATAGCGATGAAGAAGTTTCTTGGCGAGTGGTTCAGTTATGTTATAGAAGCCATTATTCTGGTTGAAATTGTTGGTTATAGCTGAACCATTTGCCAAGAAACTTCTTCATCGCTATCCCACATAAGAACATAGGAATGGAGGAACACTGCAGAAGGTCTGCTCACAACTTATCCAATCTCCTTTCCAAGCTACCCAAGATTTTAAACTCTATAACCCCACTCGGTACATCATCAGATGCAGCATTCTCCACCTGACCACAACATTCTGAACCTGACTATAAATACTATCGTACCTTCCACCGCAGGTAGATCTGTTTGTGGCTTGAAAAAGCCCACTGTGTGGGCGAAACGTTGTCAATAAAGGATCACATTAAACTGCATATATGTTTATATTTCCACTGTGTCGGTATTTTATACCATTTATTTCCATGCACACTTCTTTCAGTTCTCACAGGGCCGGGCATGGGAATACAGGATTGAGTCCTGACCAAGCCGCAGTTCTGTTATGATTCAAAATCACTTGTTTCATGATATATATATATATATATATATATATATATATATATATATATATATATATATATATATATATATATATATATATATGTATATATATATATATATATATATATATATATATATATATATATATATATATATATATATATATATATATATATATATATATATATATATGTATGCAAAACAACCACTGTGAAAGAAGAGAAATTCCAAGCGCTTTCGTGACTACTCACATTATCAAGGAACAATAAAAGTAATGCATCAAA
>NC_091362.1:3884483-3911983 GCF_038502225.1 Cherax quadricarinatus
TCAAGGGGTTAGGTCCTAAGGTGTTGAACCTCGTTAACGTAAAGCGGAGGAAAACGTGTGCCAGCAGGTGCCTATAATTTTTTCAATCGCCAATAGCTGCAATATTTAAAACTTTTAACCTTATATATATACATATATATATATATATATATATATATATATATATATATATATATATATATATATATATATATATATATATATATATATATATATATATATATATATATGTATATATATATATATATATATATATATATATATATATATATATATATATATATATATATATATATATATATATATATATATATATATATTTTTTTTTTTTTTTTTTCAACAAGTCGGCCGTCTCCCACCGAGGCAGGGTGACCCAAAAAAGAAAGAAAATCCCCAAAAAGAAAATACTTTCATCATCATTCAACACTTTCACCACACTCAAACATTATCACTGCTTTTGCAGAGGTGCTCAGAATACAACAGTTTAGAAGCATATACGTATAAAGATACACAACATATCCCTCCAAACTGCCAATATCCCAAACCCCTCCTTATATATATATATATATATATATATATATATATATATATATATATATATATATATATATATATATATATATATATATATATATATATGTCGTGCCGAATAGGCAGAATTTGCGATCTAGGCTTAAATAGCAACGCTCATCTTGCCATATAGGACAAGTGAAAATTTGTGTATGCAATAATTTCGCCAAAATCATTCTGAACCTAACGAAAAAAATATATTTCACTGTGTTTGTTTAGTATTAAATTTCTGTAAACAAATCTAAAATACATTTAGTTGGGTTAGGCTAAAATAAATTGCACTTGTTATAGTAAGGTTAGGTAAGTTTTCTAAGATTCTTTTGGTACAAAATTAAAAATTTTTACATTAACATTAATGAAAAAAATATATCTTTAAACGTATAAAAGAAAATTTTAGAAAGGACTTAATTTTAAAAGAGTTCTTGCTAATTGACCAGTTTTACATATTCATCACGATTATAATGTATGTGTGGTCGTGTATGTGTATATGTATATGTGTGTGTTTCAGGTTCGCTTCTAGTGCGAGTTATGAAAATCCACTGCCACGGATATGTAAATAAAATGATTTATGAAAAATCTTCAGATTTCTCCAATTTTTTTTTTTATCCTTAGAATATTTTTCTTCTCATACCACAGGATGCACACACACACACACACACACACACATACACACACACACACACACGCACATACACACACACACACACACACACACACATACACACACACACACACACACACACACACACACACACACACACACACACACACACACACACACACACACACACACACACACACACACACACACACACACACACACACACACACACACACACACACACACACACACACACACACACGCACACACACACACACGCACACACACACACACACACACACACACACATACACACACACACACACACACACACGCACACACACACACACACACACACACACACACACACACACACACACACACACACACACACACACACACACACACACACACACACACACACATACACACACACACACACACACACACACACACACACACACACACACACACACACGCACACACACACACACACACACACACACACACACACACACACACACACACACACACACACACACACACACACACACACACACACACACACACATGCTCGATCAAAATGTACGTTTGCAGGTTACGATAAAGTAAGTAACTGTAATCTACTTTAAATATTTCTTATTTTTTCTCCCCTTCCAAATATAATCTTCAGAAAGCCTTTTCTTTACCACTTAAAAAAAAAAATACCGTATTAGCAACCCAACTAACCCCAAAATGCCTTTGAGGTATTTTGTCAGCCAGATAAAAGTTTAACCCGAAATATTTAAATTCAGACGCTTAAAACTAACAAAACTTCATCTGCATACACTCGGTTAAAATCAGATGATCCAGGTCATTAATCATAGCTCCTGCCGGCGCAGTGTCAATACAATTATCCCGTGTATCCCTGATGTTATCCCAGGGCCAACACGTCAATAGCCATAATTTTCTCGTGAAATGTTGGCCTCCTGACCCAGCTACCCGGCGCTGTGTGCTATATAACTAAATATTTTTTTTGTAGCATGTCCATAGGCAATCAGGGTCTGTGTGTGTGTACTCACCTAGTTTTGGTTGCAGGAGTCGAGTCATAGCTCCTGGCCCCGCCTCTTCACTGGTGTCTACTGGGTCACTCTTCCTGCTCCATGAGTTTTATCATACCTCTTCTTAAAGTTATGTATGGATCCTGTGTGTGTGTGTGTGTGTGTGTGTGTGTGTGTGTGTGTGTGTGTGTGTGTGTGTGTGTGTGTGTGTGTGTGTGTGTGTGTGTGTGTGTGTGAGTGTGTGTGTGTGTGTGTGTGTGTGTGTGTGTGCGTGTGTGCGTCTTGATCCGCTTATAAGGACACTTATTGTCACAATGAGGTCACGTCACATTGAGGACACGTCGCACTGAGGACACGTCACACTGAGGACACGTCACATTGAGGACACGTCACATTAAGGACATGTCACATTAGGGACACGTCACATTAAGGACACGTCACATTAAGAACACGTCACACTGAGGATACGTCACATTGCGAAAGCATCGCAAAGGGGAAAACTATCGCCTGCCTTTAAGCATCTTTATCTATGCTAATGTATGCTATCAAGACTATCATCTGGTAATGCAAATGATAATGACGTTAAATATTAGTGCTGTTCAGATCAGATATGTGTATTGTGTAATTACTGATGTACTTTATAAATACAGGATATACTTATTACAACCTAATTTTTAATTTAACCAAGTCTATCCTAGAGGGTTTTATTTCATGAACTGAATGAGAAAGAGACATCATCAGCTCTGGACAGGGACTGGTCAGCTGGGATGGTCACTCCCGAAATCGTCTTCAGGTAACCTTTTATCAGTAGTCTGGGAAGAATCTGGGTTACGATATTGTCATTAAGTCATCTTTATATTTCTCCTCTTCGCAATCTTTAAATATTTGCTAGTGAGATCTGATAATGGTGAGAATAGGTTAAGTAAGATTCTTCAACAGGACGGTGCCTCCTGACGGGGTGTTACTCTTATGGTTACCCGACACTGGAGCCTTTAGTTACCTTTCCTTTTGCTTCCTGTCCTTTAGTTACCTTTCCTTTTGCTTCCTGTCCTTTAGTTACTTTTCCTTTTGCTTCCTGTCCTTTAGTTACCTTTCCTTTTGCTTCCTGCCCTTTAGTTACTTTTCCTTTTGCTTCCTGTCCTTTAGTTACGTTTCCTTTTGCTTCCTCTCCTTTAGTTACCTTTCCTTTTGCTTCCTGTCCTATAGTTACCTTTCCTTTTGCTTCCTGTCCTTTAGTTACCTTTCCTTTTGCTTCCTGTCCTTTATTTACCTTTCCTTTTGCTTCCTGTCCTTTAGTTACCTTTTCTTTTGCTTCCTGTCCTATAGTTACCTTTCCTTTTGCTTCTTGTCCTTTAGTTACGTTTCCTTTTGCTTCCTGTCCTATAGTTACCTTTCCTTTTGTTTCCTGTCCTATAGTTACCTTTCCTTTTGCTTCCTGTCCTATAGTTACCTTTCCTTTTGCTTCCTGTCCTTTAGTTACCTTTCCTTTTGCTTCCTGTCCTATAGTTACCTTTCCTTTTGCTTCCTGTCCTTTAGTTACCTTTCCTTTTGCTTCTTGTCCTATAGTTACCTTTCCTTTTGCTTCTTGTCCTATAGTTACCTTTCCTTTTGCTTCCTGTCCTATAGTTACCTTTCCTTTTGCTTCCTGTCCTTTAGTTACCTTTCGTTTTGCTTCCTGTCCTTTAGTTACCGTTTCTCTTGCAATTTCATAAAATTGCCAAATAGACAAATTGGCACTCACACAGCCCAAAATTAATACAAAAATGCTTCCTGTTAACTTACACCAGCATTTAGGGTTTGAAGGCGATCAATAGACGCATTCTTTAGTTATAACCCTTGAAACCATTTACTTATTTAAAATAACAAATTGATATTTACTCAGCTCAGTGAGTGGCAAGTTGTTTTAATAAAGCCCATCAACGAGGAAGGTTTGAAGCCAGTCTGACAGGGCATTCAGTAATTGATCTGATTAAAACATTTCCAACTTTTGGTTTTTAACTATTTCAGTAAAATTTCAAATTTGCTTCGACTGGCACTAAAAATCCGTCTTGCAAAATGCATCGTCAGTAAAACTGAAGCCAAACAGGGGGAACCATTCTTTAGTTACTGAATAAAACATAAACATCACTATTTATTCAATAAAATTGCCAAATTGAGACTTACAGCATCCAGGAGCAGCGTGAACCTTGTCTTCCTGAAACCCCATTAGTAGTGAAAATTTGAAGCCTATCAGATGAGTCATTCTTCAGTTATGGCACAGATTCAATCAATTCCAAGATTTGTTTTTTTCAATTTTATTCCATTAATAAATCCGCGAGCAGGCAAAGGTAACTTAATAAGTACTATTATGGCCCTAAGATCAGATATTAACTACTGCACCTATTTAACACATGTAAACTTTTAACGTGGTTTAACACATCTGAATTTTATTCTCCGCCCTCGTCGATTTTTTTTGGTACCTCGTAGGAACGTTGGGAACTACACTATTGACGGCTCGTGTGCATGACAACTGTTCCAAGAATTTGTTTCCCCGTTACCGTCACAAGTGTTGAAAATTTGAAGGCGATTGGTTGAACCGTTCTCGAGTTTTGATGAAAAAAAGTCAGGGTAACTTCTTAAAGATGTCTCTTCGGTGATAACTATATAAAGATAACTGCAATCAGTAGATAACTTCTAAGAAAAATACATTTCGTTTTCATTGTACTCCATCAGTCAAGAATATTTTTATCAATAAAACTGGGATTAAGGATAAATATATTACAAAGGATAAATATATTACAAAGAATAAATAAATAACAAAGGATAATTATATTGCAAAGGATAAATATATTACAAAGGATAAATATATTACAAAGGATAAATATATTACAAAGGATAAATATATTACAAAGGATAAATATATTACAAAGGATAAATATATTACAAAGGATAAATATATTACAAAGGATAAATATATTACAAAGGATAAATATATTGCAAAGGATAAATATATTACAAAGGATAAATATATTACAAAGGATAAATTTATTAAAAAGGATAAATATATTACAAAGGATAAATATATTACAAAGGATAAATATATTACAAAGGATAAATATATTACAAAGAATAAATATATTACAAAGGATAAATATATTACAAAGGATAAATATATTACAAAATACAGTGAAAATAAAGTTTAAAGTTTAATAAAAAAAAATCTTAATTTAGTTTGTGGTTTTATCTTTGACAAAAGAAACTCAAACATTCTAAGCCTTAAGGTAGAAATTAAAAAAAAAGAAAAACTTTGTATATTATACTTTGTTATAAAAACTTAAAACTGAATTTACTTGTTTTCAGTCAAAATTTTATTAATTCAGAATTTCCATTCCTTAGATTTTTATATAAATTTGCTTTATCAACTATATCCTCGCAGTGGCATTGTACCGGAAGCATCACTTGGTGATCACCCTTAATACGGCGTGAGCTTCACTAATTAATAGGAAACATTCACGACTAACGACCTCATCATTACGCACGACTTAAACTTTCGTCATTTCGGGAATTTTCCACCCGATTTTGTGTTTTCTCTTCCGCCTCTTGTTGACCTTCATTATTTTACTTGTGATTTTTTCCCCCAGCAGCTCTCAAGTGAGGCTTCAACAGCGCACCCAGGGTCATTTCTGGTGCATTTTCACTTGTTGGCAGTCAAGTGGCACTATTAATGGAAGACCTGGCAGTGTTAGAGTCTCGTGTACATGGGTTGTTACTTTCCCGTTAGTCCTCCCCCTATCAGCCCCCACCCTGTCAGCCCCCAACCAGGTACTGTATCTACATTATTATCTCATAGACAAATAATTTTACTAGAGTACGCTAGAGTTATTTTCTTAGCACCCTCGACCGTCTATCTAGGGTCTCTGGATGCTTCCTAGAAGACATTTTACTTCCCCGAGTCCAAGGGACTCCATATATTGCACCAGAGGTGGACACTTTATATCTTCATTGCATTATATATATATTTTACAGAGTCAAGGGTGTTCTGGTGAACACCAGTTGTCTGGTAATCATATTCGAAACGCTCTGATTCCTCACAGACTGTCGACCTCGGACACAGCAGCCTTGACATTACGTTGAAGTTTAGCCGCCAAAAAAATTCATAAGGATGACATTGCATTGAACGCGTGTAGCTTGTGGGGTGACCATATATAATGCTCAGTCCCTGTGCTATGGAGGTGCGATGCTGCAGATGCACCCACAATAAATGACAGTGCTTGGTACCCACAGGAGTGAGAACTACTGAAAATTAAATTTGTGGAAGCAAGTAACAAGTAACGACTGTATCCTGGCATTTCCAGTGTGTCTGTAGGTGCAAGGGATGAGGTACCAACTGTGATGAGATAGTTTTCCTCCTTTGTAGGATGCGACCCTCTGGTTCTTCCTGGAGGTATCTCACCTAGCTCATCTTGGTGGCTACTGGATCTCCATGTGGTTGCGAACTGATGCTCGTTTCAGGGGTTATAAGCCATCGTTGCAGTGTGTTGGCCGAGAGTTACCGGGCTGATGTTCCTAATGAGGAACTTTTGCCATCTGCCACTTTCCGAGGGCTCTCTATTTCTCAGCACTTGTGAAGGCGCTCAAAACTCTTCTTCGTGATTTAGTCAGCTATATCGATCTGGCTGGGCTGATGAAGCCAGTGTAAAGCACCCTCCAGTCCTTCAAAATTCCATGTTTTTATGGATTAGGCAAGTCTCAGATTGACCATTTGGATCAAGCCTCCCAGCATCGTCAAAGAACATGATACCACTGTTTTTACCATGTAGTGATTATTTGATTGTTTCCGTGGGGAGCATATGCCGGGAATGTCTAGCACTGTATCACCTAAATTTAGGGCAATTTTCCCTTGAAATCATTGGTTCTTCAACCCTGGCAATGAAAGGACGATTGTTACTGCATCCCCCGGGAACAAATGCTTAAGGTTTCCTTACCCTATGTTTTTCTACTAGAGTCTCGACCCTGGTTAGGTTGCTTACACTGAAGTAATTTCTTCTTTTAAACCCCTTATTCTTCCTTTGCTTAAGCAATCTTTTACCCCAAACTCAAGCAATTTCTTAGTTAAGCCAAATTCTTTTCCCTAAATAGAACTAACTTCTTTTCTATATTAAATCAGATTCTCTCCACATACTAGAGCAATTTCTCTCCCCAAGCTAAAACACTTTCTTCTAGAACCAAAGAAATTTCTTTCATATTTTTTCCCCAAAAAACAGAACTAATTCTTTACCTAAATAAATTTATCTCCCCAAACTGAGCCATTTTCTTCCGCAAACTAAACTAATTTGTCGTTCCATCCCGAAACAATTTCATCCCTCTAAATCAAACAATTTACTTCCCATGCTGAACCAATTTCCCCATCCTACATATTACTATCTGATGACGTCGACGAGGCTGGGCTTCCCTCTTCCTGTTGCGTTTCATCATCCGACTCCCCTGTGCTCCCTGACTCCTCAGCTGATTGGTGTGCCTCTGTGCAAGAATGTTTTGATAACCTCCCTACCCAACCCTGCATCACCCACCGGCCCAGCCCCCTATCCATTCACCATTCTCCCACCTCCCACCCGCTACCCTTTCTACTCCCCTTCTACCCTCTCCCCCTTTCTCCTTCATCTGCTGCTTATTACACTCATCCCATTGAAATTCAGCGGCAGTTACCAAAGCCCAGCATCCTTCATCTTCCCTCTCTCCCACCCCTTTTTAGCTGCTTTGAAGCGTACATAGTGGTGCTTCACCCCCTTGATTAAAGAGTAAGAGGCGGTGGTTGCAGGCAGGGTGGTAGCTATGGTTTCTGTTGGGGTGGTAGTAGGTTTGGTTGTTTTAGGTGTTGTAGTACATGTAATGGTAGTTGCGTAGTAGATAGTGGTGGTTGAAGGTATTTATTATGATGATGATTGGTTGTATCGTGGTGGTAGTAAATGGTATGGTGGTAATTGATGTTCGGAGGGATAATAACGGAATAGTAGGTATGGTGGTGGTTGTAGTAGTGGTATGGTTGATGGTGGTATTGGTCGTGATATGTGTGGTAGCCGTTGATGGATCGTGCTGTGGTTACAAGTGCAGCGTAAGTTGGTGATAGGTGTGATGGTGGGTGTGAGGTTTGTGGTAAGAGGTTTGGTAGTGATTGCTGGTGGAGGCATAGTGATTGTGGTAGTGGTGCTAGGTGTGTGGTGATTTATGGCAGGAGAGTTGAGTTTAACCTTAACACCGCATGTAAGGGATACTGTTCTCTTTGTATATACACAGAGATACAGATTTCTCAGTGTTTATACCCTTCTTGGTGAGTAACATTCTTACTAAGCTCGTATGAATGTGTCTTATTTCTAGTCAACTCTATGAAAACATTTATTCCTATAAGCCTAACTCATTCAAACATTTTTGTTTGCAAATTTGGCACATTGAAACGTGCCTACTTGTCTAAACATTTCAACTTACAAGTTAGGCATGTGTCAACGTTTCTGTTTAAACATCAACCATCTCAACCTTACTTTTTTGCATTCTACCATCCTTTATGTATTTTACTATCTTTTTTGCATTCTACCATTCATTTTGTATTCTACTATCTTTTTATATTCTACCATCTTTTTTTATTTCTACCATCCTTTTTTGTATTCAACCATTCATTTTTTTGTATTTTACCATCCTTTTTGAATTTTAGCTTTTTACGTTCTACCTTCCTTTTAGTACTCTTTTTATGTATTCAATCATCCTTTTTGTTATTCATATATCCTTTTTTGTACTCAACCATCCTTTTTTGTTATTCAACTATCCATTTTTTTTGTATTCAACCATTCTTTTCTGAATTATTATATCCTTTTTTGTATTCTACCAACTTTTTTGTATTCGACCATCCTTTCTGGATTCTACCATTTTTTTTTTTTTTGCATTCTACTATCTTTTTTGTATTCAACCATCCTTTTTTTGTATTCAACTACACTTTTTGTATTCTACCATTATTTTGTCATTATTCTCTCATTAACAATTTTATTCTACGCTTATTTGTTAATAACTTGAGTGTCCTGTTTCTTAACTTTTCCTGTCTTTAGTTTGGACGGAAGAGAGAAGAGGACCAGGAGAAATATATTAATTATGTACATGAAGCTGTCAATTCACTCAATTTATGCAATAATTGCCCAGTTTTTCATTAGTCTTGCACTCTTTCTAATTTAATTTATCACTGGTGCTGTTATTACGTTATTTCCTTGCCCCTCTTCCGTCTTCATTCGCTTCTCTCTTCTGAAGCTAAATGCGATCATTTTAGGTCGAATGGCAGAATGTGGCAATAGAGTTGTAGATGAGTGGAACCAACTTCCAGGTAGCATCAGTGAGGCTGGAACTTTGGGTAGCTTTAAATATAGGTTGGATGGGTGCATGGGTGAGTGTGTGTGTGAGTAAACCTGCCTAGTATTAACAGTGTCGCCATTAGTAGACAGAGGATCTCACCCATATGGGTCTAGTGAGTCAAATGAAGGATTACCGAGTGATCATAACAACTGTTGCCTCAAGCACAGGCTCCTTCTCGTTCTAACATTAAGTGCTTAACAATTCGCAGACGGGCGAAATTATTTACAAACATTATCTCTCATTCCACAGCAGGATTCGAATCTGCGCACTCTGCATCAAATTACGTAGTACTTTATCCATACTGATATCTGGGTTCTGTATGCTAAAGTACTGCGTACTTTGATGCGGGGTGCGCAGGTTCGAATCCTGCTGTGGACTGAAAGATACATGTTTCTTATTAAATATAAAGGTATCTTTAACAGGTTACCTTGAGTTCCTCTAATTTATAAGTTAAGATTTTTACCTCGCTCTTTCGTTCTCTCCCTCCCTTATTTTCTTTCTCCCTCTCTCTCTTTTTCTCGCATACACATGCCAGTGCTCGCAAAGTGCTTCCTTTTCAAGTTACCGTGAATCTCATCTCGAGAATGATGCTCCTCCATCCAGCTCTCTGGGTCTCCGTGCGTGACCTTCACTACTGTTCCTCTTTTATCCACCAGTGTATGGCTCTTTCATCTCTTCCTTTCTAGTTCGCTGGCTTCCCTCTTCAGTGGTTCGCTGACTTCCCTATTCAGTGGTGCGCTGATTTCCCTTTTCAGTAGTTGACTGACTTTCCTCTTCAGCGGTTGGCTGATTTTCCTCTTCAGCGGTTCGCTGGCCTCTCTCTTCACTGAATTATTTCTTCTGTAAGAGCTCCTCTGTCTCCCTCCATCTCCTCTCCAACAGTTCTGCTTCCCTAGTTTCTTTCCTCCTGGCTAATTTCGTCTCCATTTTAGAAACTCTTGTCTCTCCTTCCTGGTATTATCTCTGGACTCTTGTCTCTCCTTCCTGGTATTATCTCTGGACTCTTGTCTCTCCTTCCTGGTATTATCTCTGGACTCTTGTCTCTCCTTCCTGGTATTATCTCTGGACTCTTGTCTCTCCTTCCTGGTATTATCTCTGGACTCTTGTCTCTCCTTCCTGGTATTATCTCTGGACTCTTGTCTCTCCTTCCTGGTATTATCTCTGGACTCTTGTCTCTCCTTCCTGGTATTATCTCTGGACTCTCTCCTTCCCTGCTTCTCTGTCATCAGCTCTGCCACATCTTGGTCGAACTCTTCTATGTCTGGCTCACCTTCCTGGCTTCGGTCTTTCCAACTAGACTTCATTCATCTTCGTTGGGGCTGGCGGTGCCGAGGTGCCAATACAGGGCAAGACGTATTTATGTGTGGCAGTCTGAGCTGCTCTTGGCTGAACTGGTCTTGACTGAGCTGGTCTTGACTGAGCTGGTCTTGATTGAGCTGGTTTTGACTGAGCTAGTTTTGACTGAGCTGGACTTGACTGAGCTGCTCTTGACTGAGCTGATCTTGGCAGAGGTGGTCTACAATTGCTAGAGCCACTCTATCTTCAATTGTAATTACTCAGCCCACAGCTGTATTTCTTCTTTTTTCATCTGTTATCAATCAATTTTTTTAAAAGTAATGGTCATCATCAGTACAGAATGGAAGGACTACCTGAAATGTGTTGATTATTATTATTATTAAAATCAGGGGGAAGCGCTAAACCCGGAGGATTATACAGCGCCTGGGGGGGATGTGGAAGGCATTCAGGCTTAATTCGGGGAACTGGAGCACAGATCCAATTCTCTAAATCAAGAGCCCCTCACCAACATCAAGGAACCTTCCTTGAGGGGTGAGAGGTGTTGAGCTCTGGTTGCTGAATCCTCATCTTAATTATCAATAACACGTTGCAGCTTAATACTCTTCCGATCTGGTTTCATTCTTACTGCTATAAATCCCGTACACATGTACTACACCTGGGTGTTTTCACTGCAAAACTTGTCAAATAATGAACAAACTTTAACAATCCAATACACAGGTGGTTATAGTGGTGAAAATGAAGGTGGTGGTGAAAGAGAAAGTGGTGGTGGTGGTGGTGAAGGCGAAGATAGAGAAGGTGGTGGTGGCGGTGGTGGTAGTAAAGGTATGGTGTGGTAGTGATAGTGAAGGTAGTAGTATAGAGTAGATAATAAAGGTGGCCGTCAAAGTGAAGGTGGTGTACAAGTGATAGTGATGGTGGTGATAGTGTAGGTGGTGGTGTCTGCAAAGGTGGTGGCATGATGGTGATAGTCAAGATGGTGGCTGAGGTAACAGAGTTGGTGGTGATAAGGTAGGTAGTGACAGTGAAGGTTGTGGTGTCGTGGTGAGAGTGGAGGTGGTGGTGATAGTGAAAGTGGCGGTGATAGTGAAGGTATTTTTGTGGTAATGACAGTGAAGATGGTGCCTGCCTAGTCTTTTGCTTTCGTAGGGAGTGAATTCTGAGTGCAGATTTAGAACCAGTCCTTCTAGAATTTTCCGGTTGTAGATTATGATGTATCTTTCTCGCCTACGTTCCAGTGAGTACATATCAAGTGACTACAAACGTTCTCAATAACTAAGTTATTTGATGTAACTTATATGTGCAGTAAAGTTTCTCTGTATATTCTCTAGATCTGCGATTTCACCTTCTTTTAATAGAACTGATAGTGTACAGCAGTATTACAGCCTAGAGAGAGAACAAGTGATTTAAAAAGTATCGTCATCGTCATGGCATCCCTTGTTTTGAAGGTTCTCATTATTCATCCTATCATTTTCCTGCCAGATGTGATAGTGACACTTTTGTGATAGTGAAGGTGGTGATGATAGCAAAGGTATGTGGTAGTGATAGTAAAGATGGTTGTTTAGTGGTGATAGTAAATGTGGAATGGTGGTGATATGGCATGCCATATTGGCATGCCCTCCAGACTAGTGAACCAACAGTTTAAGGTTATAGCAGTCGTGGCCCCGCTGCTATACTAAACCGACTGGTTCAACCCTGCCAATCATAAGAAAGCCCACCAAAGTTGTGAAGAGATATCAGAGATTCGTGGATCAACATTGGCAGACTTCAAAATCTGGTCACACACAGTTCTCACTGTCTCTCTTCCTTACAAACTTGCTTTGTATATTGTGTATTTATATTGCACATATACTTGCATGCTGGTCAGGTAAAGGAAATACATAAGTATTTACTCCCTGCTGACTTTTGCTCATTCCTCATTCCTACCTTGGTTAATCATGCTACGAGCAGGTGTACACCTCAAAAGACTACATCTGTATTCTTAATACCTACGGTAATACTTTCCTACGCTACCACTTCCCTATGCTAATACTTTCCATGCTAACATTTCCCCATGCTAACATTTCCCTATGCTAACATTTCCCCATGCTAACACTTCCCTATGCTAACACTTCCCTACGTTAACATTTCCCTATGCTAACATTTCCCCATGCTAACACTTCCCAATGCTAACACTTCCTTACGTTAACATTTCCCTGTGCTAACATTTCCCTATGCTAACACTTCCCTACGTTAACATTTCCCTGTGCTAACATTTTCCTGTGCTAACACTTCCCTACGCTAACATCAATATTTCATTACACTAACGCTTCTCTTAATAAACACTTCCTTTTCCTAGCATTTAACTAGACTCATACTTAAGTAGACTCACATTTTAGTAGACTTACACTTAACCAGAGTCACACTTAGTCTAACACTTCATCACACTAACACTTCATAACGCTAACACTTTCCTTCGATAATACGACTACACTAGCACCACTATACTAACACTTCCAGACTAGCACCAGCACTTCACTAACACTCCACTACATGGAGTGGAAGCTCAGGCAGTGCTGGCTTCATACTTTACGAGACCAATATGTCGGGCTGGGCAGGAAATTTATGAAAGTCTGGGATACAATTAGTGTTGATACAGGCGGTGCATAATTAATGGTTCAGCAAGGTGGATATTCTCCTCTGCGTGGTCGTCTTGTTCCTGGAACCAAGTGGCAGGGGTAGCCGAGTAGTGCAGAGGGTTAGTGTGGAGGGTTAGTGTGGAGGTTTAGTCAATAAGAAAGTGTATTTACGTATAGGTACAGTTATTATACATACTTTAACATATGTGTAAATCACCTAGGATAACCCCCCCAAAAAGTTCAAAGTGATTAATTTCCATTGGACTAATTTCCATTGGTTGAGAGGATAGGGATAGAGAGTTAGTGTAGATTAGTGTATAGGGCTACTGTAAGGGGGGATGATTAAGAGTTAGAGGTTAGTTTAAAGAGTTATAAAGTTGTGGAACAGTGTGACGAAGAGGATTAATGTAATGGATGGTGTAGAGACTTAAAAATCCTATAAATGGGTTACTGGTGTAAAAAATGAAATGGGTTAAAGGGTTAGTGTAGGGGTTTAATTTAAAGAGCTAGTGTAGAAGTTTAGTGAAAAGATGTACAATATATATATATGAGAATACTATAAATTAGTTCCAAAGATTAATGGTAAGGGGAAATACAAAGATTTAGATTAATGGAATGTTGTAGAGGATAATATTAAAGGGAAAATAGAGAGGGTAGTATAAAAAGGTAGTGTAAAAGGTTATTGTTAAAGGGAAGTGGAAAGGGCAGTGTAAAGCGTTATTGTTAAGGTGAAGTAAAGGGGTTAGCATCAAGGGGTAGGATAGAGAGTATTGTAAAGATGACTAGGAGAGCCAATACTCGTTTTTGTGAAGAAAAAATAACATTCATCACTCATTGTAAGTTGTGATGGTGACCTTGTATACAAGCGGCACATTTTCACCTCTTTGGTTGCTGACAGTCGCTCCGACAAATAGTAACTAAGGCGCACACTCATACACACACTCACACACACACACACACACACACACACACACACACACACACACACACACACACACACATTACAGTAACCCTATACACTAATCTACACTAACTCTCTATCCCTATCCTCTCAACCAATGTTAGGAAGTATTTCTTCAGCCACAGAGTAGTCAGGAAGTGGAATAGTTTGGGAAGCGATGTAGTGGAGTCAGGATCCATACATAGCTTTAAGCAGAGGTACGATAAAGCTCATGGTTCAGGGAGAGTGACCTAGTAGCGACCAGTGAAGAGGCGGGGCCAGGAGCTTGGACTCGACCCCTGCAACCTCAACTAGGTGAGTACAACTAGGTGAGTACACACACACACGCACACACACACACACACACACATACACGCACACACACACACACACACACACACACACACACACAGAGCCGAGAGCTATGAATCGACCCCTGCAATCACATACAGGTGACTACACACAGTAAACCTATGAAGGCTGAAGTATTCTGATTAGATGGAAAGTATCATCCCTAAGAGGGTCATACTACGTCTAGGGAATGTAAGGTAGCTCCAATTCCTGTGAGCAAAAGCCCTTCGCAAGAGTCATGGCATCTCTTGCAAGAAGACACAATGTGCGGAACAAACCTATGTATATAAACTCTATTTTAAATAAAGCTTTATCAAATCTTGCTAGATTAGAAAAACCTCTCCCTACAGAGTTAATTTATAAATCATCTCATAGTCTTGATAAATCTCTACATAGAGCGTTATACCTGGAATATACCTGGAGAGGGTTTCGGGGGTCAGTGCCCCCGCGGCTCGGTCTGTAACCAGGCCTCATGTCAGATACTTGATGAAGCTGTATTTAGATTATTATTATTATAATCAAGGGGAAGCGCTAAACCCGGAGGATTATACAGCGCCTGGGGGGGATGTGGAAGGCATTCAGGCTTAATTCGGGGAACTGGAGCACAGATCCAATTCCCTAAATCAAGAGCCCCTCACCAACATCAAGGAACCTTCCTTGAGGGGAGATGTATTTAGAGCCTTATCGCTTTGTCATTGACTTGTAAAACACTCTACGTAGAGCAAGTAACACCATAGACTTGATAAAGCTCTAATGAGCGTTATTATGCCATATACTTGATAAAGCTCTACTGAGCGTTATTATGCCATAGACTTGATAAAGCTCTACTGAGCGTTATTATGCCATAGACTTGATAAAGCTCTACTGAGCGTTATTATTCCATAGACTTGATAAAGCTCTACTGAGCGTTATTATGCCATAGACTTGATAAAGCTCTACTGAGCGTTATTATGCCATAGACTTGATAAAGCTCTACTGAGCGTTATTATGTCATATATTTCATTAAGCTCTACTGAGCGTTATTATTCCATAGACTTGATGAAGCTCTACTGAGCGTTATTATGCCATAGACTTGATAAAGCTCTACTGAGCGTTATTATGTCATATATTTCATTAAGCTCTACTGAGCGTTATTATTCCATAGACTTGATAAAGCTCTACTGAGCGTTATTATGCCATAGACTTGATAAAGCTCTACTGAGCGTTATTATGCCATAGACTTGATAAAGCTCTACTGAGCGTTATTATGCCATAGATTTGATAAAGATCTACTGAGCGTTATTATGCCATATACTTGATAAAGCTCTACTGAGCGTTATTATGTCATAGACTTGATAAAGCTCTACTGAGCGTTATTATTCCATAGATTTGATAAAGCTCTACTGAGCGTTATTATGCCATAGACTTGATAAAACTCTACTGAGCATTATTATGCCATAGACTTGATAAAGCTCTACTGAGCGTTATTATGCCATAGACTTGATAAAGCTCTACTGAGCGTTATTATTCCATAGATTTGATAAAGCTCTACTGAGCGTTATTATGCCATAGACTTGATAAAGCTCTACTGAGCGTTATTATGCCATAGACTTGATAAAGCTCTACTGAGCGTTATTATGCCATAGATTTGATAAAGCTCTACTGAGCGTTATTATGCCATAGACTTGATAAAGCTCTACTGAGCGTTATTATGCCATAGATTTGATAAAGCTCTACTGAGCGTTATTATGCCATAGACTTGATAAAGCTCTACTGAGCGTTATTATGCCATAGACTTGATAAAGCTCTACTGAGCGTTATTATGCCATAGACTTGATAAAGCTCTACTGAGCGTTATTATGCCATAGATTTGATAAAGCTCTACTGAGCGTTATTATGCCATAGACTTGATAAAGCTCTACTGAGCGTTATTATGCCATAGACTTGATAAAGCTCTACTGAGCGTTATTATGCCATAGACTTGATAAAGCTCTACTGAGCGTTATTATGCCATAGACTTGATCAAGCTCTACTGAGCGTTATTATGCCATAGACTTGATAAATCTCTACAACTTTTATCAAGATAAATCACAGACTTGATGAAGATTTATTTTTCCATAATAAAACTGCTTCTCAAAGAGTATTTATCAGTGTTATCAAGCAACATCAAGCACCAAGTGTTGCCATACAAATCAAGGCACCTTCCTATCAGGGCAACGAAGCTTTCCTTACAATAGCCTTGCAATTTGACTTTTACCTTCAAGCAACATGGAATGTTGCAACCCCCGCTGGTAGATATAAATACTGAGAACCGCTATTAAATGCTGATTTTTAATCTTTTTCCATTACCTAATTGGCTATTGTTCGTGTTTCAATTATATTTTTGTTGCTATTGTTATTTTTTGTTTTTCATTGAAATTCAGATTGAAGTGAGATTATCGGCAGTGTATTTGTTATTAATTTTTTTTTTTTGGTTTTTGCCACTGTTTTCGTTAGCATTATCACTGTCTTTGTTAGTATTGTCACTGTCTTTCTTAGTACTGTCAGTGTCTTTGTTAGTACTGTCACTGTTCTTAATAATATTGTCACTGTCTTTGTTAGTATTGTCACTGTCTTTCTTAGTACTGTCAGTGTCTTTGTTAGTACTGTCACTGTTCTTAATAATATTGTCACTGTTTTGTTAGCATTGTCACTGTCTTTGTTAGTACTGTCACTGTTCTTAATAATATTGTCACTGTTTTCGTTAGCATTATCACTGTCTTTGTTAGTATTGTCACTGTCTTTCTTAGTACTGTCAGTGTCTTTGTTAGTACTGTCACTGTTCTTAATAGTATTGTCACTGTTTTTGTTAGCATTGTCACTGTCTTTTTTAGTACTGTCACTGTCTTTGTTAGTACTGTCACTATCCTTAATAGTATTGTCACTGTTTTAGTACTGTCACTGTTTTTGTTAGTATTGTCACTTTGTTAGTACTGTCACTGTTTTTGTTTGTACTGTCTTTATTTAGTATTGTTACTGTTTTTGTACTATTACTGCCTTTGTTAGTTCTGTCACGGTCTTTTATAGCATTATTACTGTGTTTGTTAGTGCTGTCACTGTCTTTGTTAGTGCTGTCACGGTCCATTTTAAAACTGCCACTGTCTTTGTTAGTACTATCACTGTGTTAGCACTGCCACTGTCCTTATTAGTATTGAAACTGTCTCTGTCAGTACTGTCACTGTCCTTATTAGTATTGTCACTAAATTTATTAGTATTGGTTAGTATTGGCACTGTCTTTATTAGTACTTGCACTGTCTTTGTTAGTACTGACATTGTCTTTGTCAGTACTGACAGTGTCTCGGTATTGACATTCCATTTGTTAGTGTTGGCTCTGTCTTTGTTATTATTGTCACTGTGTTATTATTGTTAGTATTGTCACTGTCTTGCTAATATTGGCAATGTCTTTGTTAGTTTTGGCAATGTAACCGTTAGTATTGGCACTATGTTTGGTATTGTCTTTGTTAGAAACTGCACTGTCTTTGTTAGTACTGGCCATGACTTGAAGTGTTTCTGTGTAGTGGAACGGTTATCCAATAATAATAATAATAATAATAATAATAATAATAATAATAATAATAATAATAATAATAATAATAATAACAATAATAATAATAATAATAATAATTATTATTATTATTATTATTATTATTATTATTATTATTATTATTATTGTAAAATTTTAGGGACCCCCTTCAGAATTTTTGTCTCTGTTGTAACACAAAACCTGAGGCAACTCATGAAGGGATGTTAACAGTGACAGTCACAGAAAGATTTACTGCAATTAACAATGGTGGTCAAAGTGGAGCTAAAGAAGTATTCCTCTTTATTATTATTAGCATTAGTAGTAGTAGTAGTAGTAGTAGTAGTAGTAGTAGTAGTAGTAGTAGTAGTAGTAGTAGTAGTAGTGGTAGTAGCAGTAGTAGTAGTAGTAGCATTAGTAGTACAAAAATAAGCGTTAAATTCGTATGGGCCATATAGTGGCTATAATGATAGGATGCTCGTCACATCCCTTCTGGTAGAAAGACTTTCTACATGCTACCAAAAATTATTTACTATAAAAATTAACCTTTTTTGTATATGTCCTAAAAGTTACTGGGACCTCATAATTAATTTGATCCGTAATAATCGTTTATTTTGTCGACTCAAGTGTAATTTGTTTAGTCGATTTTTAATAGATTATTCTTATCTATCTCAAGACTTGCTAACTTTGCTTAATAGGTAAGACACATGAGCAATACTTAGGTATCTTTAATGATGATAGGTTTTCTTTGCACAGCGGACATCAACAGTTGAACGCAGAGGTGACTGCTTGTTGGAGGCCGAAGAAGGAGGAGATTATTCCCGTGGTTATTCCCGCTGCCTCACTTCCTTTCCATTATATAAATCTCTGGCCTCATGTTGAATAATGAGACACTTGTGAAACATTTTGGAATCTCTTTTGAGGAAACGTTTCTCCACACAGTGGCTTCATCAGTTTTATGAAGCCACTGTGTGGAGAAACGTTTCCCAAATGTTGCAACT
This sequence comes from Cherax quadricarinatus, assembly GCF_038502225.1. Lineage (NCBI taxonomy): Eukaryota > Metazoa > Arthropoda > Malacostraca > Decapoda > Parastacidae > Cherax > Cherax quadricarinatus. The sequence continues at coordinate 3,903,807 of NC_091362.1, forward strand.
TGCCGGTTTTCTAAACCATTTATCACATCTAGCTTCATGCCTCTTCTTCAGTGTAAGAGACTGACCATCAAAGGTATCTTACATCAAGACTGATTATATATATTTCACAGCTGCCTGTCCACTTCTGTTGAACTTGAACTTGAATGATTCGCCGGTACTGTCCCAGCCGGGTCTTATCTAGATGGAGACCCGACGTTGGCCCCCCCTGGGTGGGGGTGTCGCTCATCTTCTTCAGCCTTGCGTGGATGTCTTGCTGTGTCCCTCAGGCTGGAGGGTGGCTTTCATTTTGAATCGTGCAAGGGCTCCCCGGGGTGGGGATTTGTCTGTAGTTGTCTTCGGTAGTCGTCTTCTTTCTTTTCCTCTGGTCACATCTTGTTAAGCAGACGTCCTCTGAAGTCTTCGGACACTTGCTGTCCCAGCTGATGTTGTGATCTTGAGGGGGTCATCGTGGCATCGGTGAAGTACATCTCGGCATCAGTGAATCTGAGTCACTGGTGCTGTTGGCTGGCATCTTCTGTTCTGGAACAAGCTGTTCTGCAATGAAGGATAAAAAAAAACAAATGTCCCACAAGAGTTTTTTTTTTCTTTTTAGGAGGAGGGAAGTAAAAGGATGGGATGACAGGGAAATGAAGAAAGTATAAGGATGTAAAGAAGGGATAAGGGAGTGGTGTCGGCCCAGTCGGGGATTCTTTACTGTGTCATTATTGGTGAGACGGGTGTGCAGCAAGGACTGAGAGTAGAGTCTCAAAGTCACAGACGGCCAGGTACACCAGATGTGCCGCCTCATCCTCCTGGGTCCAACCCACTGGAGTCATCGATAAGTGTCTGCGGCGAATGGGCTTTGTTGCGGGACAGTCGAGCAAGTAGTGTAGGAGGGGCGTCAGGACCATCTGGTCACTGTGGCTGCAGAACTCTTCTCTCACTCGTTCGACGAGACATCTGGCGGTGGAGTACCCGATGCGCCGGCGGTGGACGGTCACTCGCAGCTCCCTGTCCAGCTTCCGCATACTCGGCGGAAATCCCTATGTATCGCCCTGTCGTATCATTGCTTGCTCTGAGATGCACCTGGGTCAGGCACTGGGCGCCTGGCCGCCCTGGCGGCCCATATGTCCGTCTGCCTGTGACGGATGGAGATGGAGGTCCCCAGCTGGGTCTCCAGCATGGCTGTCTTGGCTGCCCCGTCTGACGCATCGTTCCCAGGAAGGCCGACGTGACTCGGGATCCAACTGAGAGTTGCTCTTTGGCCCTGGTCCACAAGCGTCTGCAAGTCACTTCCGATGGCGGTAATCAGCTGGATGTTGTCCCTCACCTCCCTGTGCATGATCGCCGACCTGGAGTCGATGTGGATGACTGGTGGGTGCAGGTGTTCCATGAGCGCATGTTCCAGGGCCCTCTGGATAGCGTGGAGTTCCGCCTAGAGGATGGTACAGTGGTCTGGGAGACGCCAATCGGTTGTCAAGGCATTGTGGAATACCCCAGCGCCTGTGCAGCCGGCCTCTGGATCTCTTTAGCTGTCGTGCACCCGGGGCGCTCCTCTCTCGTGATGCTCGCTGACGCGCATCGCTGCAGGATATGCTGCGAACAATAGCGCTTGCTGGCTGGGAGGTCTGCCAGGAAGATTACCACTTCCTCCGGCGCCCAAGGTAGCGGCACTGTGTGCGTCGCCACTGGCCAGTCACACCGGAAGAAAGGAACTGCTGCATGGGAAGCAGTTCCTTTGTCACGTCCACAATGGGCCATATCCATAGTCGGTCAGAGTGCACCGTGGGGTCGTGACGTTGTCAGACCCGGAGGTCACCCATCAGTTTTCCGCCAACAGGTAGCTGGATGTACTTCGCTGAGCCTCAAAGCTGGCGACACTGTGTTTGTCCATTTCGGAGCATCCAGCATCACCCCAGCAGCAGCGTTCTGCCCAATGTTGAGCCGCCGGACGTGTGAGGGACGGGCGTGGACCAGTGTAGTTGATCCATAGTCCACGAGGGAGCGTACAGCCTGCACGTACAAGATTCGGAGTATGTCCAGGCTGGCCCCTACCCCGCTAGGGTTGACAATGGTATGCATAGCCATGACTCTGCATGGTCCACTTTCTGGCATATTCCATCTGCTTACGGAAGGAGAGGCGGCTGTCGATGCACATGGACAGGTACTGGTAGCTTTGGACCCATTCTAGGTTGATACCCAGGACTTGCAGCCTGTTGGCAGGCACTGTGGCAAGCAGGACCATGGCCTTGGACTTGTCTGTAGATATCTTGAAGCCTAGGTGGCGGCAGGTGGTCGCCAGCAGGTCGAGGTCCCACTGGGCCTGCAGCATCAGGTCACGTCTGCAGGGATGACGTGTGTCAGGTCGTCGGCATCGCTGAGCAGTCGGGGTGTCAGCGGAGAATGTCAACTGCACCAACTCGAGCATCAGCACGTTGAAGAGAGTTGGGCTGAGAACGCCGCCCTGTGGGGTACCATTTTCTAGGGTCCTGAGGGTGGAGGCGTGCACGCGTGTCCTGGAGGTAGGAACTGGCCCAAGAAAGCAGCCTGCTTTTCACTCCCCTGCGAGCCAGCAGGTCAAGGATGACCGGTGCACTGGCCAGGTCGAAGGCCTTCTGCAGGTCTGGTGTCCGACCCAACGATGACCAGGAGATGGTGATGCTCTGAAAGGTGACCATTTCCCTTGTGAAGCCGGTAGATGTGTTGGTGTGCTGGGCCGAGCTTCCATCGCCAGCACCATCTTCTCGGCCACCTTGGAGACACAGTTGGTGAGACAGATGGTCCTCCATCTGTCTTACTTGGGAAGTGACAAGATCACGGCCTTCTTCCATGCGGTGGGGAGTCCTTCATTCCTCCAGGACTGGTTGATGACTCCCAAGATGGCGTCGTGTCGCAGTGGGCCTGACAGCATGACCATGCTGTAGGTGAGGCCGTCCTGCCCTGGAGCCGTGTCCCCTTAGGACTTGAAAGCTGCCTGGACCTCCAGGTCGACGAAGTCCACGTCAGTGTCGTCTTCTTCCTGGCACGTCTCCAGCATCCTGGCTGTCCTTCCAGGAAGAAGGGCTGCCTGGAGGTCCTGGATGTCTTGAGGCTGTCCTGGAGGTGATGAGTTCCACCAGTCTCTCCGCCTCCCCAGCTGGGTCATGGTGCGCCCCAGCCACACCTCTGCGCTTCCCAGTTGCCATGCACATCTTGGTTCAGATCTCGGACAGACTGGATACATGACTGAGAGAGGCTCGCCACTCGAACAACTTTGTCAGGCGGACCCTGTGGGAGATGTGGCAAGTATGCTCCTTGAAGTCCTCGTCGTAGAACCACCAGTCACGCGTAGGAGTTCCTCCGACCCTGGTGAGGGGTACGTCCACCTCGGCTGCTCGGGTGAAGGCTGCCTGAAGGCTGACTGGTGGTGCTACCAGTCAGCCTTCCTGGTATTCCACCAGGAAGGAGAGTATGGAGGGTGTCGTAGGAACGACAGGGTGATGACCATTGGGGGGATTATGGAGGGTGCCGTTGGAGTGACAGGGTGGTGACCATTGTGAAATGGTCACTGGTGAAATGCAGGTGGATTTCCCATCTTACGGTGGGTAGCAGCATCCTGGAGAGGAGTGTGACATCGAGCCAGTTGTCATAGTGGTAGATTGGTTCTCCGTTGTTCAGAAGAGCAATCTCAGGTGTGTCTTCCAGTACCGTCGCCAGGTGCCCCCCAGTCTCCTTCGTGGGAGAGACAGAGTTAAGTAGTGGGTGATGGACAATGATGTTCCCGGCCACCAGAACCCCCTCCAGGAGGGATAGGGAGAGGGCTGCCACCGCAGAGTTATCCAAGGTGAACCGCGAGCTTCTGTAGACATTATAGACCATTAGAGGACCATCCAACGGGTGCAGAGTGCCAGCCTGCACCTCCACCCCTCGCCACAGTCGATGGGTCAACGATGATAGAATGGGGGACGTTGTTCCTTACGTATATTGCTGTGCCTCTGGAGGTGTCCCTGGATTGCTGAAGATAGGCTGAGAATCCCGGGATAATCCCGGGATGCGTGACTGTGGGTTGGGTGGTTGCTTAACGAGGGTCTCCTGCATCAGGAGAATGCCGTGTTCGTCCTGGACCTCTGGTTCCATCACCAGGTGGATCTTGCTCCGCAGTCCGCAGATGTTCCACTGTAGTATTCTTAAGGTCTGGAAGGTGGGCTGTCCGACTCCATCTCCATCTCTGCCTACTGGTCTTCGCCCACTGATGTTGTCGTTCCCTGTGTCTCCTTGTCCGTTTCTTTGAATGCTTTCATTACTTACATCTGCAACTTCTCCAACTCATTCTTGTCCAGCACGACCATGCTGACAAGTGAGCCCAGGAGTTTTTGCAGACATTCTTGTCCTTAATCAATGGCAGCATGATTGCAATGATATCTGCAGTGAGCAGGACTACTTTGGTTGGCTGGGAGGTGACGGTGTCTTCCACCACTCCTCCCGGAAAAGCAGGACCGGCTCTCTCCTTGGGTTGAGCTTGAGGGGGGGGGGAGGCTTAGGAAAAAAATTTAAAATTTTGAAAAAAAAAATGTTTTCTTACCGAAAAATAGTCCATAATTCTGGCAAAATGTTGATGCAATCAGCTCGCCAGACGTGGGCGCACCCACGTCTGGCGAGCCGTGACCGTAGAGTTTTATAGAAAATATTGCTAAAACTATTTGACAGAATGCCATGATTTTTTCACACATTATCGGGCTAGCATTGTTTTAGAACTGGACAATGGCACATCTGCAATATACCTTACTGTTTGTGTCTTATTGATTTTTTTTCCTCAAAAGAATCCTTAAAAAAAAAACACAAACTTCAACATTTTTTATAATGCAGTCTATTGACATCTTGCTCGAAAGCTTGTTGTTATGTTCCTATTTAGACCTTTATCTTTCATCTGATGTCAACTAGAACATTGTATCTTTTACTAATTTTTTTGAAGATTTTTGTATTACACCCTGTAAAACAGTGAATTATTATTTTTTCTCTTTCTTTTGAGACAAAAGCCACTGTAAACAGGGTGTGCATATCTCAAATGCTATTTAAATCACAGTAAAAATTTCATTGAAATTGGATAATTAGAAAAATCAAAAAGTTTTTTAGCCCTCCCCTCTTTGTGGTTCCTGCCTCGCGTCTGTGGTTGATGATACTGCCTCCGCAGGGGCCGGGTGTTTGTTGGGTCCGGTCTTAGCGGCCCCCCTGGGCTGCTCGGTAGGGGGTCGCTACTTTGTTTCTGCTGCTCTCTGGCTGGGCTTGGAGGGACCTCCACTCCACCTGTTGGTGGAGTGGAGGGGTTGGCTGCTGCGAGGCCGCAGCCCCCTGAGCGGCGTCCCTGACCCGGGCCTGCTGGGTCCCATGGTTCTGTCTTCTCGGCCATCTCGTAGCATTGTCTAGCCGTTGGCTTTTGTGGTGAGGCGGCTAATGCCCCCTGGCTTCTCTTTTGAGTGCCCATTGCTGGGAACTCTTTGCTGTCGACTGTTGCCGGCCTTCGTGGAGGAGTGCTCGGCGCCGACTGCTGGTGGGTCCTGGGGTTGGGCTGCGCTGTGGTTGCAGCAGGAGCATTCCGCTGCCGCACTTGTTGCCAGTGCTGCACTACCACGGGGCAGCTCTGGTTCCAGGCGTGGTGTTTCTTCCCACAGTTGGAGCACTTGGGACCCGGTCGAGTAGTCTCGGGGTAGGGGTTCCTGACGGCGGCGATGCAGTCCCTGGAGTCGTGGTCCTTGCTGTACACTCCACATTTCTTCGTGTGTTGGCAGGTGGCTGCAATGTGGCCGAATCCCTGGCAGTTGAAGCATTGAAGCGGGCCGTTTAGGTACGGCCGGGTCTTGACTGCTGTATTATAATCACCTCTGTAGCCGGCTGGTGAAGCCAGCTACGTAGGCGAAACCTTTTGTCATCATAGATACCTAAATGTTGCACATGTGTCTTACTCATAAACATTTCGGTATTGATTTACATAGTTTTGTTTGACAAAACTGGTGTTCTCTTGGCTTGTTTATGTCCTGTCAACTCTTTACGTTAGATTTGATTTAACGTTCTAGGTTGACAACTACTCTGAATATCGGTTTACAAAACCGATATCTTCTTGTTGGCTTTGTAAACTATTAATAAAAATTCTTTTTCTTTTGTAATGGGTTTAGTAAGAGAGGTTCTATTACCTTATGTCTTGTCAACCTTGCATGTCGAAGTAGGTAAACGACACGTATGATCCAGACATTTGCTAAGAAAACGTTTCGCCACTCTTCTTCAGACCTAACAGAAAGTAACTGGAATGAGCAGAATATACAGTACATAGGTTAAAAACATAGGTGAACATAGGTTAAAAACATAGGTGAACATAGGTTAAAAACATAGGTGAACATAGGTTAAAAACATAGGTGAACATTGGTTAAAAACAGAGTATATTAGAAGTGGAGTTGGTGACCTCTTTCCGAGGCGGATAGACAAGTTTATTACTGTAACTTGGTATCATTTAAACTGCGTTGATACTGATGAGTTGTTATGGTTTGCCCCGAGTTCAGAATATACTATAGCTGCTTGACTTCAATACCATTCCACTATACTGAGCGAAACGTTGCCTTGATGCAAGTTTACTCTACAACTTGTACGTATTCTTCATATTTATCGGCAAAACAAAGTTTCATTAAGGTTAGGAGGTCTTGAAAATCTATTCTTGTTTTTTTATATGTAAATTGTCAAAAATGAAAAAAAAAAAAACTTGGAATCTGTCTTAGATTCGAAAGATACTTAGCATCTTCTCGTCACTTGAGTTCTACCTCGGTCTGATCTATCCCCTTGAGGACCACTCGAGCATCTGAGGAAGCTTCCTTTACAACCAAAGTTCTTGATGCATCTCAGAGCAAAGGAATGCGTCTTGCCCCTTGAATCATTAGTCTCCTTCATTAAACCAGTACTTTGGTTCATTGGCCAATCACAGGCAAGCCTGCCAGAGCTGAAGCAATGTGGTTTACTTGCGGTAAGCGAATTGACAGATTTGCCTGAGCTGCTGGTTGATACGGTGCACTCGCTTTGGCTTCTGCTTTGTGCCATCTTTTGTTCTATCGTTATTTCCACCCTTTAGTGCTCTTGATCAAAGTAATTAGAGCTACTCTCTTTTTCTTGGATTGCAAAGAATTACCTTCCATTTAGCAGGTGCTGTATGACCCCTACTGGTTTACTGTATCAGTATCTATAAAAAAATCGGAATGTATTTATTAATTCATTCTCTAAGAATCAATGAAAAGATAAGAAAGCGATTAATAGATTTGCTTTCACACCCCTGTAGTTGACCTCGTCTTGCAAGGTAACATCATACTAGCAAAGCCAGACCATCACACATCATCACCCTTCAAGGGAGGTTCCTCGATGTTAGTGAGAGGCGTGTGATCCAAGAAGATGAACTTTTTCCCTTCGGTTCGAAGCTGCTTGTCTCCCATTCCCAGGCAATGTATCGCTCCTATAGGATTAACGTTTTCCCTAAACGTAATAATAATAATAATAAAAATAATGATAATACAAATAATAATAATTATATTGTTATCAACCAGTTTTTGATCACAGTGTGGTAAATCAAAAGCAGAATTTAATATCTTTTTCTTGTGGGTTACTTTTACCTAAATTACTTGAATTTGAATATATTTAATAACGAATAACTGAATGTCATAAACGTGAGGCAATAAAACATTTGAGCGTTTCTGGCTTTTGGTATACGTCGTGACCCTTCTATTATTTTATTATACGTCGTTAAAAAAGAGTTTTTTTTTTGGCTTATGTAACCAACTATGGCATGCTAAGGGCATGTTACATTTTATTCGGTGTAAGTCACACTCCCATATAGGCTGCCTCCCATCCAGCGAACTGGGTGCTATGGGTTTAATGATCAATAGGGTAACCTTTGTTAAACCAGTACTTTGGTTCATTGGTCAATCACAGGCAAGCCTGCCAGAGGTGAAGCAATGTGGTTTACTTGCGGTAAGCGAATTGACAGATTTGCCTGAGCTGCTGGTTGATACGGTGCACTCGCTTTGGCTTCTGCTTTGTGCCATCTTTTGTCACCGTGTGGTACACTTCCTATTCACCCTCTGTACATAGTGTACACACTTGTATATATTTGACAAATTACTGATCAAGAACCAAAAAAGATTCAAAGACCAGAGTAGCAATTTCCAACTAATTTTAGGTTACTGGCA
>NC_091362.1:3929483-3931983 GCF_038502225.1 Cherax quadricarinatus
TCTTCTTTCGCCCTAGATTTATACACAATCTTCGTCGACCTATCCCTACCATCCTCTGTAAATCCCAATGCACCTTGATAACCTCTCCTAGGGTTGGGTGGTCCTGTGGTTTAAAGCGTCATATGGTTCTCGCTTTCCATGAGGCAGGCCAGTACAACATGGGTTCGAATCCTTAGCTAGCGCAGTGTTGTTATTGATATAATATATATATATATATATGTCTTGCCGAATAGGCAGAACTTGCGATCTTGGCTTAAATAACAACGCTCATCTTGCCATATAGGACAAGTGAAAATTTGTGTATGCAATAATTTCGCCAAAATCATTCTGAACCTAACGAAAAAAATATATTTCACCGAGTTTGTTTAGTATTAAATTATTGTAAACAAATCTAAAATATATTTAGTTAGGTTAGGCTAAAATAAATTGTTTTTGTTATAATATGGTTAGGTAAGTTTTCTAAGATTCTTTTGGAGCAAAATTCAAAATTTTTGCATTATCATTAATGAAAAAAAATATATCTTTAAACGTATAAGAGAAAATTTTAGAAAGGACTTAATTTTAAACGAGTTCTTGCTAATTGACCAGTTTTGCATATTCGGCATGACATATACATATATATATATATATATATATATATATATATATATATATATATATATATATATATATATATAATATCAATAACAACACTGCGCTAGCTAAGGATTCGAACCCATGTTGTACTGGCCTGCCTCATGGAAAGCGAGAACCACATGACGCTTTAAACCACAGGACCACCCAACCCTAGGAGAGGTTATCAAGGTGCATTGGGATTTACAGAGGATGGGTAGGGATAGGTCGACGAAGATTGTGTATAAATCTAGGGCGAAAGAAGAAGACAAAGGGGTCATCCCGGGTAAGATTAGGAAGGGTCAGAAGAGGCTTTGTAAAACTGGTCAATTAGCAAGAACTCATTTAAAATTAAGTTCTTTCTGAAATTTTCTCTTATACGTTTAAAGATATATTTTTTTCATCAATGTTAACGTAAAAATTTATAATTTTGGACCAAAAGAATCTTAGAAAACTTACCTAACCTTATTATAACAAGCGTAATTTATTTTAACCTAACCCAACTAAATATATTTTAAATACGTTTACAATAATTTAGTACTAAACAAACACAATCAAATATATTTTCTTCGTTAAGCTCAGAATGATTTTGGCGAAATTGTTTCATACACAAATTTTCACTTATCCTATTTGGCAAGATGAGCGTTGCTATTTAAGCCAAGATCGCAAGTTCTGCCTATTCGGCACGACATATATATATTCAAGCTAAAGTATGCTCATATATATTCATTCAATGGAAACTAATACATAATTCTTCTTATGCGACAGTAAACATGGAGGCATTTCAATAGCCTGACAGTATCTTCACTGTCTCAAGAAAGCTATTCCACTTCTTAAAGCAGAATCGCTTTGGCTCATTCAAGTTGTGAGGAAAATCGCACGTTGTCAAGAAAGTTTTTACTGAGACAAGGTTTAGGTCTGTGTAGATCTTTATCAAGATAGCATGATTCGTTTAAAGCTCTACAAAAAGAGAAGCATTGCCCCATTAAAAGCTTGTTCTACAACGTCTATTTTTTTTTTTTTTTTTTTTTGTCAGACCCAGCTCTTCCAAACTACGCTGCCTGCGCTTTTGGATTACTTTTTCAGCTCCTCCTGCAACATTTTCAATGAAATTAGGTGTTGGATTTGCGATGAGACACAAAATGTATTGCTTTTATCATTCCCAACTATTCAAGCTTAGATCTAGATATGATCTTCGGCTCCTTTCTTCAGCAGCCTAGCTTCAGCTGGACAGTTAAGTTGATGACTAAGACACATGCACAACACCTAGGTATCTTTATTATCAACAATCAAGATTCACATGTGTTGCATGTCTTACTCATGGTAATGTTAATGGATAAAAAACCCTGACATGTTCTGAAATCCATCTTTCCATTAGATCGATCAATGACACGTAGACTGAGAAATGCAAAAGACCCCAAGTGAAACTATCCGAATCCATAATTCTTTTTGACAAACGCTTCACCTTTTTGGCGCAGGATATATCTCGGATAGAGAGGCCTACACTAAAAAAATCACACAGCCTCATGTTATTGCATTCGATTTGGGTCATTCAAGAGGATTTTTTGAGGGGCTTCAGCCCTAGACTTCCGCGGAAATCCAAAATAACTAAATGATTATTCGTAAAGCAGACGGCGAACACTAAAGCCGGTGAAGGCGCAACCCTATCATAGATTTTAATTGTTTACGTAAGATCCTTAACTCATGTGTGGGGGGGGGGTGCAAAAAAATTGTTGAGGAATGATTCTCAACCTGTGTTTCTAACCAACGAAGCTGTCTGTTGTAGTATATTCAGATCCCTGGTCATTACCTCGGTGTTAAGGGCAACCTCCCAAAACACTTTTTATTACTGCAGGTTCTGCTAAATACTGTATATTCTGTGTGCTCT